>NW_015386234.1:94574-96904 GCF_001527695.2 Protobothrops mucrosquamatus
GGACAGTTTAAATAGGAAGGCAATAGCAACCAGTTTGATATTGTTCCAAGAAAACAACAGAGATCACCGACCAGAAGTTAAAGTGGACTTGAAGAGGATTTTCTTAAATCGTTTTGGAGGTATAACTAATAATTGCTATATAATTTAACACATTTGTTATCCAAACATGGAATGTTCAAGATAACCCCACTTTACTGTCATGGAATCCTTGATAGAGAAGTATAATGATCTAAGAACAATTAAGCAGAATGCATGCCTTTCTTCTTCTTCTTGCTGTGTTCTCTTTTTATGCTAATCAGATGTGTTTTTATACACAAAGCACATGTTCTATTTTGTTTTAATCTATATTGTGAGGGGCTACTGCCATACAGTGCAGTTCACTGTGGCGTCTCTGCAGCCGCAGAAAGTGCAGGTTCAGATAGTAATGGGAAAGTATAGAGCTTCTAAACTTCTAAAGAGGAAAACAACTTTTCAGCACAGTGTGCCCAACCCAAAGCTCCTTTCCACCAAGAGAGGCCCCTGCGACCCCTCCCTCCCACCCCCCCCCCAATGAGCCTGGCTGCGGGCAGCCCCCAGCACTTCATCAAGAGAGGTCAGGAGGGGAAGGGTAGCTTGCCCTTGCGTTTGTCCCTATTATAAAGCTATATTTAAACGAGCAAGAGAAATTCTTCTGGATTTGTTAACAGCAGGAGCAACTCTGTTCTAGTTTTAAGACCCTGGAATTGCTAATCTGTTCTCTAAGTTTATCATAAAGAGATACTGCTAGTCTTCTTTAAAACCCTCTTTCTTTAACACAGAAATGCTAAGTTGTATGCAGATTCAGCTACTTTTCATTTATTCTGTATAATTGTATTTATATAATAAAATAGATATTTATGAGTGGCTATTTTATACTGTTTGCCACTATATTTGAAGCTATTACTACACAGCAATATGCACTATAACAAGAAGTTAAAAACAATATAAAAGCAATGTATTTGTGCAAAAGGACTGGAGGATTTCATATTAATTCAATAAAGCGTTCTAAATAATTATTTTAAACAATACCGGTAGTCCTCGACTTAACAACCACAACTGGGACCAGAACTTCCATAGCTAAGCAAGATGGTTGTTAAGTACCGGTAAGTCATGCCCAATTTTGTAACCTTTTTTGCCATGGTTGTTAAGCGAATCACTTCAGTTGCTAAATGAATCGTTAAGAAAATCTTAAGTTGGAAAAGTTGCAAATGGTGATCCTGGGATGATACAATAGCCATAAGTGTGAGGATTGGTCGCAAGTCACTTTTTTCAGCCCCTGTAAGTTCAAATGGTCACTAACTCATATGGTAGTAAATCAGGGACTACCTGTATATGCATCCATTGTGGATAATATGAACCTCACTGATGTTTAAGTAGTGCTGAAAAAGCCAACCATCTATTTGCAGAAACACAATGCCAAATTTACCCCATCAGTAATCCATATATTAAGAGGTCACCGTGTTTTATGCAGTACTTTTGAATTGTCCACAAACATCATAGTGCTTCTCCTGCCACTAGCTGGCACTTATTGCACTCCAGCATTTAAAAACAAATTCTCAAAACTTATTTAAAAATAACTACAGCTCGCCCTCACGACCACAATGGAGCCCAACATTTATGTTGTGAAGTGAGATATTTGCCAAGTGAGTTTTGCCCCATTTTACAACCTTTCTTGCCACGGTTGTTAACTGATTCACTACAGGTGTTCAATCAGTAACATGCTTGTTAAGTGAATCTGGCTTCCCCATTGACTTTGCTTGTCAGGAGGGTCGCAAACGGGGATCACATTACCCCAGGACACTGCAAGTATCACAAATATGAGTCAGTTGTCAAGCATCCAAATTTTGATCACATGACCATGGGGGATGCTGCAATGGTCGTAAGTGTGAAAAACGGCCGTAAGTCACTTGTCAACGCTGCTAACATCAATTGTTTTTGCTTTGACAACATATGGAGACAGCAGCCATTTTCCTTTATGTTTTACTCTAGAGTTAGAATTAGATGATACTGGGGGGAGGGGGAGGAAAGCGTTTGGGAGTTTAGTTAGACAAAACAATAATAATTATTATTATTATTAATCGCATTTATACCCCGCCCTTCTCCTAGTGGACTTAGGGCGGCTTACAGCCAGTTTAAAACAGAATAACAATACAATATACAAATTTAAAATGTGGTTAAAATAAAATATTAATATAGGCCTTTCTTTTATTTTAAAATTATTTAAAAACCAAATTTAAAATACCCCTTAGGCCAGTCCTGCCAGCTGAAATAACCATGTCTTGAGGGCGCGGCGGAAGGAGGGGAGATCCGGA
>NW_015386234.1:97958-102004 GCF_001527695.2 Protobothrops mucrosquamatus
CCAGGGAAGGCTTCTTAAGGAGGGGCCTCACCACCGCCTCCTTCAGGGCCGCGGGGAAGACACCCTCCCGTAAAGAAGCGTTTATAATCCCCTGGAGCCAGGCTCGTGTACCCTCCCGGGCAGCCAGTACCAGCCAGGAGGGGCACGGATCCAGTAAACATGTGGTTGCATTCAGCCTCCCCAGGATCCTGTCCACGTCTTCAGGAGCCACAGAGTCAAACTCCTCCCATACAACGGTCTCAAGACTTGCTCCTATCTCCTCCCCCGGGGCCACCCAGTCAGAGTCAAGACCTTCTCGGATCCGAGCGACTTTATCATACAGATATTGAACAAAATCCTCGGCCCTCCCCTCCAGGGGATCCTCCCCCCCTCAACTGAACTGAATAATGTACCATGGTGGGAACCAAGCTTCTTTATAATAAGAGATGATAAGAATTGGCCCGGTTGTAGAATTGGTGGGAAAGCCAGTATTTCAAACTAATTGGAGAATGTGATTTATGACTGTTAGTCGGAGGAGGGAATTGGGCTCTGATACTATGTGGTTAGGGGAGGGGAAACCAGATTTTGGCTTGGACTATGTACGTGCCGATGTGTTGCTACTCGAATAAAGATTCTTTAAGGTAAACAATGCCTCGAAGTTCTTTGAAGAGTCTCATCTGTCGGAACCATGACATCACTTTTTTCAATGCCGTTGTAACTTCAAGCGGTCATTAAATGATCTGTTGTAAATCAAGGACTACCTGTATTCTGTATTGGCCACAGCTTTTGTACAGCTCTTTAAATTAATCAAAATGTGAGACTTCCAAGGTGTAAGAAAACTAGTGGGCAGACAGTATATTTATTTACTTATTTAATACATTTATTGGCTGTCCATCTTACCACAGGGTAATTCTGGGTGGCTTACAATGGTTAAAAAGAATAAAACAACATAAAACCTATATATAATACAAATGGAATATTATAAAAATACAAATTCTCAACCCTAACTAAAAGATGGGGAGGGAGAGAGTAAGAGGGGTGGGGTGGGAGGTGGGATCTATTATTAATCTATCAATGTGAAGCTCCCCTATTGGTGCCCCAAGCCAACTGGCAGAGCAAAGTCTTTAAGCTCTTGTGGAAGAGCAGGAGGACAGGAGCAGAGAAGGCTCTTCTCCTGGATCCCACCAGCTGGAATACCCTGGCTAATGAGGCCCACAGCATGCTGCCTCAGCCAGCATGAATGGGCCAATCCCATTGCGATGAGACAGTCCCTCAAGTAATCTGGACCCGTGCCATGAAGTGCTTTAAAGGTGGTTATCAACACCTTGAATTGCACCCAGAAGCAAAATGGCAGCCTGTAAAGCTCGCAGAGCAGTGGTATTACATGGGCCACTCTTGGGGCCTCAAAAGCTGCCCACACCACTGCAATTGCACCAACTGTACTTTCTAAATACTCTTCAAGGGTAGCCCCACATAGAATGCGATGCAATAGTCCAAATGCGAGATGACTAGGGCTTGAATGACTAAGCCCAGGGACTATTGATCCAGGAAAGGCCACAACTTTCTGTCATCATTGGTAGAAGTGGTTGTTGTATTGGGGTTGAATGTTCCAGATATAACTTAGATATTTTTAATTAATTGATTTCCTTTTTGAAAAGTAACAAGCATTTTCCAGAGTTTTAATTTTAAATAAGTTCATAGCATTCTTGATGTTCCCTCTCATTGGACCCTGGCGTTGACAACCAGAGAGAACACAATGACCAAAATTTGTTTCCCTTTGCCCATAGTAATAGTGTACTGACATTGTTAAATGAAGGGGGTGTTGGTAAATCAGCATGAGAAGCATTTCTGTACATTTGCATACAAGCTATTAAGATGATAAAAATGCCACCCAGATCTGTTTGAATCACCCTCTCCTGGCTTAACCCTTTCAAATTCCAGCTTGCCATGAGCAGTTCCATTCTTTTTCTTCAAGAAGAAGAAAACTATTTTGTTCATTCCTGTGTTTCATGTTTACTTTGAGGTGAAGGCTTAAACTCTCCAGTTCATTTCTTGTCTAATAGTAAAAAAAAAATCAGTCCTTCAATGCTAATTAAGTGGAAGCTGAATTTATGTTCATTTCTGGTGTGCAGCAATTGGCTGCCATAATACAGTTCCCTACAGGCAAATCCAAATAATACTTGGCACTGAATTTAGAGTGGTTGAGCAAGAGGATCCAATATATGGTAGCCACCTGTCACAAAAGGGAAGCAAATAATGGCTCTCAACTGCCAGACAGGATGGGCAGAGGAATGCGGCTGGCACCAGTAGAAAGCAACCAAATTCTTGGGTAGGACAGGAAATCATCAGTGTTTGGCTGTGCATAGTTATTTGAAACAGAGAAACATTAACCATTTTCACATGAGAGCACCATCATATTCCAAAAGAAAAATAATAAAAAGTCTGTAGTATTTCTCACATGTGCATAAAAGGACAACATGTCCACAATTGATTCAACTTGAATTAAGGAAAAGGGGATCTCTCTCTCTGCTTGAATCCTGAATAAGCATGTGTGATTTGGCGCTGAGCAAAAAAGATACCGTATTTTCCGGCGTATAAGATGACTGGGCGTATAAGACGACCCCCAACTTTTCCAGTTAAAATATAGAGTTTGAGCGAGAGAGGGGGGGGAGAGAAAACTTGATGAGTAATATGCCAAACCACATGTGTAAAGGAATAAAATAGAATACCCGTATTTTCCAGCGTATAAGACGACTGGGCGTATAAGACGACCCCTGACTTTTGAGAAGATTTTCAGGGTTTAGAAAGTCATCTTATACGCCAGAAAATACGGTATATTTTGGACTAAATGAAACATGAAATTTAATTAGGATTGTATTGCAGCATCAGGTAATAGGATATTTCTGAGGCAACATTATATATTCTTCAACAAGAACAAGTCTCTTCTTCCTCTTAGAGTAACTAAAAATGGTCACTGCTCAGTAAATTTTTATTCTACATCTTAGGCTATTGTCTAATTTATCTACGTATATTATATAGAATTCTTTGATATATATCTATGCATATATTGCCAGAATGTGAAAGACTCTTGGTGATTTACAACTTTAAAAACATACAAAAAGAATTCAAACAAAAAGCACAAAACAATAGAAAATATTTATAATAATTATTAATAATATCATCCAGCATGAGATGACATCAACTTTCAAAAGCTTTAACAGAATAACAGAATTGGAAGGGAGCTTGGAGGTCTTCTAGTCCAACCCCCTGCTCAGGCAGGAAGCCCTATACCAGGGGTGTCAAACTGCCGGCCCGCGGGCCGGACGCATCATATGGAAACCGCGACCACTCCATTGCTGGCAATGGCAAAACCAGCCCAATACATTGTGTGACATCACGTGACGTCACGAGTTTGACATGTCTGCCCTATACCATTTCAGACAAATGGTTGTCCAATCTCTTCTTAAAAACCTCCAGTGATGGAGCACCCATAACTTCTGGAGGAAAGTCATTCCACTGATTAATTGTTCTGTCAGGAAATTTCTCCTTAGTTCTAGCTTGCTTCTCTCCATTCATTGTTTCTTGTCCTGCTTTCAGGTGCTTTGGACAATAGGTTGACACCCCCCTTCTTTATGGCAGCCCCTTAGATATTGGAACACTTATATCATGTGACCCCAGTACTTCTTTTCATTAAACTAAACATACCCGATTCCTGCAACTGTTTTTCATATGTTTTAGCCTCTAGTCCCCTAATAATCTTTATTGCCCTTCTCTGTACTCTTTCTAGAGTCTCAATATCTTTTTTATTTCATGGCAACCAAACCTGGATGCACTATTCCAACTGTAGTTTTACCAAGGCATTATAAAATGGTATTAACACTTCACATGACTTTATCCTTTTGTTAATATAGCCTAGGATTGTGTTGGCCTTTTTAGCAGCTGCCGTACACTACTGGCTCATATTTAAGTCCAAGATCCCTCTTGCAGTTACTATTATTGAGCCAGATACTACCTATACTATACCTGTGCGTTTGGTTTTTCTTGCCTAAATGTAGAACCTTACTTTG
>NW_015386234.1:102984-105282 GCF_001527695.2 Protobothrops mucrosquamatus
TGATAGCAGTGTTCCAATATCTCAGGGGCTGCCACAAAGAAGAGGGAGTCAAGCTATTCTCCAAAGCGCCTGAAGGCAGGACAAGAAGCAACAGATGGAAACTAATCAAGGAGAGAAGCAACCTAGAACTAAGGAGAAACTTCCTGACAGTTAGAACAATTAACCAGTGGAACAACCTGCCTCCAGAAGTGGTGAATGCGCCAACACTGGAAGTTTTTAAGAAGAAACTGGACAGCCATTTGTCCGAAATGGTATAGGGTTTCCTGCCTGAGCAGGAAGTTGGACTAGATGACCTCCGAGGTCCCTTCCAACTTTATCATTATTATTATTATTATCCATAAGTTGTAACAAGAGTTACAGCTTCTGAGGAGCCTCAAAAGTACATACTACCAAAGCAGCCTATTTTGGGGTTGGGGATGCTGAAGAGGACATGAGTTATAGAGGAAAAACGTATGCAGGAATCATAGCAATATACCCCAAATCCACATCCATTTTTAAATTATTTGCTGCTGTTTTGATATGCAGCTTTCCTGATAAAACATTAATAAAACTCCTTAAAACAGCTTTATTTTATCGGTGCTAATTAAGGCAAGGTGGCACAGTTAGCCTTTTGAATTAGGACTGGGGTAACTGCTTAGACTTAAATCCCCACTGGGGGCCAACTATATAATACACAAAATACGCATTGTGCCACTGCCCTTCTGGCTTTCATGTTTCCCCATTCTGTCATACAAATACACAATGGCCTGATCCAAATCAGGGCCACTTCAAAGGAAAGAATCCTCTTTCCCGCCAGCCCTCTTTGTTTATAAACATTCCAACAGCATCCTGGCACACAGGCCAGGAATTATTTGAAAAAAGCAAGAAAATCCACTTGTGCCAGTAATAGTTTAGAAAAAGAGCTGAGCTCATGCAGGTGACACTGAGGGCAGTGGAAATTTTATAAGCAAGCTTGCTGGGAGCTCCTAATCCAGTGGTTCTCAACCTTTTTAATGCCGCGACCCCAACCGGTTGTAAGTCGAGGACTAAACCGGTTGTAAGTCGAGGACTAAACCGGTCGTAAGTCGAGGACTACCCAACCGGTCGTAAGTCGAGGACTTTCCCTGCCCGGGAGCGCCACGCATGCGTGGTTCTGCCCCCCGCGCCGGCCAAGGCATAGCTGGCAAGCGGCAGAGACGGAGCAGGCCGACCACCAGCTGGCCCAGCCCAAGGGAGGTAAGGCACCCGCTGGAAAAGGGGGGGGGGGAAATGGCAGACAAAAAAAATGGCGGACAAAAAAAATGGTGGACAGCCTTGCTTGGCGACCCCCGTGAAATGGTCGATCGACCCCAAATGGGGTCCCGACCCACAGGTTGAGAACCACTGTCCTAATCTAAAAAGATGTACTTACATTAGAGCAGTGTTCCTCCACCTTGGCCAATTTAAGATATGTGGACTCCCAGAATTCCCCAGCAAGAGTGCCGGCTGCTGAAGGCCACACATTACTTAAACTGGCCAAGGGGGAGAAGAACTGCCTTGCAAAAAATGAAAAGTAGCTGCATGACACACATTTTACATCTCAGGTAGTTTACACGTACGGGTAGTCCTCGACTTACAACAGTTCATTTAGTGATTGTTCAAAGTTACAATGGCACTGCAAAAAAGCGACTTATGACCGTTTCCCACACTTACAGCATTCCCCACGGTCATGTGATCAAAATTCAGATCTTGGCAACTGACTCATGTTTATGGCAGATACAGTGTCCCAGGGTCATGTGATCGCCTTTTGCAATCTTCTGACGAGCAAAGCCATGGGGGGGAAGCTTAATTTCACTTAACAAGGGTGTTACTAATTTAACAACTGCAGTGATTCACTTAACAACTGTCTCACTTAGCAACAGAAATTGTGGTTGTAAGTCAAGAACTACCTGTACAAGGTTCGCTGGGCTGACAGCCTGTTTTCTCAGCCTAACCTATCCCACAGGATCATTTTTCGCAATACGCATACTACCTTGGGGAAGAGGGAGAAACCCTAATCAGAGAAGAGCGAAAAGAAAGAAAGAAAGAAAGAAAGAAAGAAAGAAAGAAAGAAAGAAAGAAAGAAAGAAAGAAAAAGAAAACTCCATTCCCTTCCTGGAGGCCCCTTTCCCTGACAGAGGCCCCTGCACTGACTCCCTCCTTCTCTCCTGCTTGAATGGGTCTGGCTGCAGGCAATTCCCAGCACTTCAAGAAGGGTCATGAGGGGAAGGGTAGCTTGCCCTTGCCTTTGTTCTTATTACTGGGCTACATTTAAACAAACATTTATTCTGGGTTTATGGA
>NW_015386234.1:105382-145687 GCF_001527695.2 Protobothrops mucrosquamatus
CTCCATTCCCTTCCTGGAGGCCCCTTTCCCTGACAGAGGCCCCTGCACTGACTCCCTCCTTCTCTCCTGCTTGAATGGGTCTGGCTGCAGGCAATTCCCAGCACTTCAAGAAGGGTCATGAGGGGAAGGGTAGCTTGCCCTTGCCTTTGTTCTTATTACTGGGCTACATTTAAACAAACATTTATTCTGGGTTTATGGAGAGCAGCAAGAGTAACTCCGATGATGCTTTCCACACAAAAAAACCCCCCAAAGTAATAAAGTATTCTCTGGAATAGCAACTTGCAAGTCTGCCCTTTCTTTCTCTCTCCTTTCCTCTTAACCCAGCAAAGAATTCTCTGAGTACGTAATTAGATTGGCTAAACTGTGTGGTGGTGTGTGGTGCTTGGAGTGGGATATTCCATGTGTTATTTGTGTTATCTACGTGGCTTCTTCTATTATTTCCAATCCAGTAGCAAGTTGGAAAGAAAGAGGATGGGGAGGCTTATTCCTTCATTAGTCAATTCATGAACAGGATAACTCTCCAAAAACAGAACAGGATCAAATTTGGTATGTTGGGAAAAGTCAATAAAAGAGATTTTGGGTTAAAAAAAAAATTGACTTGATCCAGCTTGTAGCTGTGAAGAAAAACACTCCAGGGAAAAAAACCCTCCCCAATATGGCTTCCATTCTAATTCCCACCCCCACTTTCTTGGTCAGGTGGCTCAGACTGGAATGTACCCAGGCCATCTGTGATTCTCTGTGCACCCAGACCCACAAACACATATAGACCCAACATAGAGCAGAAACATGCCCACACCTAAAGACAACTCAAAATAAAATAAAGATGCCTCCTCTGGCTATTTCTGGTAAAAGGGCATGGAAAGAATTCCAGAAGCCATGCTCTGCATACTTTCTTTTATTTTGGTGGTGGTATGTTTTCAGGAAGCTCAATGATGTTCCCTGCTGGAACATCAGAATAATTAAAGGACTGTCTTCTATTCTTTTGAGATAAGATAAGATAAGATGAGATGAGATGAGATGAGATGAGATGAGATGAGATGGATAGGATAGGATAGGATAACCTTTATTGTCATTTTTTACTGTGAGCAGACTGGCCCACATTAAAAATGAAATTCTGTTGCCTGCTCACAAAAGAAAGTATATATCTACCCATACCCATACATAACACACATATACACATCACAAGGTTGGTGCTATATGTAACAAAACTGTGACTGAATCTCTGGATGTTCTGCTTTGGATACCACAGAGCCTCCTCCCAGAAGGTAACAAGGAAAACAGGTCGTGAAGAGGATGTGTGGTGTCCTAGACAATCCTGTGGGCCTTGATATTAGCAAGACTTTCAAATTTTACTATTGTCTGTGATCCAGTAGTGCAAAGCAGCCTCTCCCAACCGAATGTTTTTTAGATGCATTAGACGACATTGTCCCAGAATTCCACGTTAGCTTTCGTAAGGTTCGGGAAACGGTGGCACAGAGTGAGTGAGAGAATGAGGAAAAACAGGCAGAAGCCGGGTAGCTGTTCTTCCTCACCTCCTCTCACTCCCAACAGTTGAAATGATAGTCATGCAAGATTTTCTGCATTTATAATACAGGAGATCAGCACGCTGCTTATTCAGTGACTAAACTTATGACAGTGCTTTACAAGTAGTACTTACGACTGGTCCTCAAAGTTCCAGTCGTCACAAGCATCCCTGCTTCATGTAATCACAATCTGGGCACAGTCAACCAGGTTGCAATTATGACATCGCAGCACCCCATGGTCATGTGATTGGCAGCTGTGACCTTTTTTTTTTTTTTTGCTGACTTCTTGCAAGCAAAGTTGAATGGGGAAGCTGGCGGGAGGTTGCAAATGGCAACCATGTGATGTCCTTGATTAATGACCTGTGGTGATTCACTTAATGACAGTAACCACAAGTACCAGGTTTTCCATTGCTAAGAGGAATGAAATTGTGCTTTATGACCATGTCACTTATTGACAGAACTTCTGGTCCCAATTGCCATCATATGAGAGGTCTACCTGTAAAATGTTATAATGTTACCAAAGTTTTTAATATTAATAGTACTACTATTAATTCATCTATTTTATTTTTAACTTTGTTGTATGCTGCCCAGAGTCACTTGCTTATGAGATAGGTGGCTTATATAAATATGAAGAATAAATAAATAAGGGCTATGCAGATCAAAGCATTTTACTAATTGAATCTATGAATTAAAAAAGCATCACTGAGTCCAATATACCGACATCCTGTAAACATAGCTACAGTATATGATCTCATTAATACTGTACTTTATTGCATCACTTGGATATTTTAGGTTTTATAGCATGTTATTTTCTATGAAGGGTGTGATTCCTTTAAGTACCAGTATGAGGAGAATAGAATAATAGAATAGAATAGAATAGAATAGAATAGAATAGAATAGAATAGAATAGAATAGAAATCTTTATTGGCCAAGTGTGGTTGGACACACAAGGAATTTGTCTCCAATGCATAAGCTCTCAGTGTAAATACAAGTAATAGTGATCAATCATGATAATAAGCAACATAAAAATACATTCATCATAAATCATAAAATACAACACTTCATCATAAATCGTAAGATGCAACACTTAGTGATAGTTATAGAATACTAGCTAAGCAAACAACATAAATCATACTAGGATACTAAAACAATATAAATTGTAAGATACAAGCAATAAAGTTATAGTCATAAGAAGATAAGGATATGTAATAGGAAAGGTGAGGAGAATAATAGTAATACAGCTTTACTAAGTAGTTTGACAGTGTTGTAGGAATTAGTTGTTAAGCAGAGTGACGGCATGGAGGGGGGAAACAGTCCTTATGTCTAGTTGTTCTGATATGCAATGCTCTATAGCGTGGTCTTGAGGTAAGAAGTTGAAATAGTTTATGTCCAGGATGTGAGGGGTCTGTAGATATTTTCACAGCCCTCTTTCTTGCTCATGCAGTATACAGGTCCTCAATGGAAGACATGCCGATTGCAATATTTTTTTTCTGCAGTTCTAACTATCTGTTGAAGTCTGTGTCTGTCTTGTTTGGTTGCTGTGCCAAACCAGATAGTTATAGAGGTGCAAATGACAGACTCAATAATTCCTTTGTAGAATAGGTATATATACATACACTCTGCTCCACAGCAAATCACTAATCCAGTCATAACTCCTTACTTTTTAAGCCAGTAGCCTAAAATCTGACTACAATAACCACTGAAAGAATGAGTTTCATTAGTTAGAAGCAAATATGCTTTTCCTTTTTAGCTCCACCAGAGAGATTACTCAATTAGCTCTAAATCTAGTTGCAAGTAAACAAAAAGGAGCAAAACAAGACATAGTTTCATTTTTCACCTCAAAAACAAAGAAAACCACCACCACCCCATTTTCTACTCAGTAACTCCCAAGAGTGCTCCTATAAACAGCTGTGAGTTAAACAGCCATGAGTCTATGACCTCTGTCACATTTTTGTCTGCCCCATTGTGTCTACCTCTGAGTGCCTCAGACCCCATTGTGTTTGATTTCCCCCTCAATAGTTTCACTGGTTTCTGGAAAATCACTGGAGAAGAGTGAAAATAAATTAGTAGGTAAAAATAGCTCCAAATCTAATATTTTTGTTTAAGATAGAGAGTAAACTCTTCCCATATTTAGATTGCCTAAAGCATTTATCCAAATAAAAATATGTGATGCTCACCCAATATAAAATATAAATTAGATGGTTCTCTGGGAGAAGGGCAGTTTGTTTTTGTACCAGCCTATTAATGATTTTTTTAAAAAGGAAATATAAGCCTTGGTAGGTATTTGTGACTTTTGTTTTAAAATTCAAGCACTGAATCAACTTTCAAAGTAGCTGATATGTGAAGAATCTTGACTTACACACAGCATAAAATGATTAGGAGTTTGAAGAGATTCATGTGTTATCCAAGAAATTCCTATGATACTGTAAGGCTTGGCAGCATTAACTTCCATAGAGCCAATGAAGGAGGCAGAGAAAAGAATTTGGCAAAGGCTAATTAAGGGACTTAATAGACTTAATGGACAAGACATTTTTGCATTCCTGCTTTACAATTTAGTAACTGTTACTATAGCTATGATTGGGTGACTTAAGACTAAGATACACAGTTCATCAAATTATATGGCACAGTGCTTGACTGAAAGACAGGATTTTAAACTGGAGCTACATATCTCTTAATTATTTTTTTAAATGCTGCATGCAAAAATTTAAGAAAAGTTCTTGCTCACCCCATATCTGTGGCTCATTTTCTATATCAGTGGTTCTCAACCTTTTTAATGCCGCGACCCCCAACCGGTCGTAAGTCGAGGACTAAACCGGTCGTAAGTCGAGGACTAAACTGGTCGTAAGTCGAGGACTAAACCGGACGTAAGCCGAGGACTAAACCGGTCGCAAGTCGAGGACTACCCAACCAGTCGTAAGTCAAGGACTTTCCCTGCCCGGGAACGCCGCACATGCGTGGTTCCGCCTCCTGCGCCGGCCGAGGCGTAGCTGGCAAGCGGCAGAGACGGAGCAGGCCGACCACCAGCTGGCCCAGCCCAAGGGAGGTAAGGCACCCGCCGGAAAAGGGGAAAAAAATGGCGGACAGCCTTGCTTGGCAACCCCCGTGAAATGGTCGATCGACCCCAAATGGGGTCCCGACCCACAGGTTGAGAACCACTGTTCTATATAATCCCTCACAGTGAGACTAGAAAAGATAGTATAAACTGTTTAAATTCAGGCTCATCCTGATTACACATAAACTCTCTAGTGGTTTTGAAATCAACAGAAACCTGTGGGTAAACACTTTAAGCCTTCCTTTCACTGTGTAATTCCCTCCGATGTGTTCCTTGGATCTTTTTCTCCTTAATTAAACTCCAATATCAAGGCAAGGCTAGCAGAAAAATGCAGAGAAAAAAACCTTCAAGAAGATCCTTCTCACTCTAGAACAGGGATCTTCAAACTTGATCCTTTTATGACTTGTGGACTTCAGCTCCTAGAATTCCTCAGCCAGGCATGCTGGCTGAGGAATTCTGGGAGTTGTAGTCAAAGGCCAAGTTTAAAGACCCCTGCTCTAGAACTTGTATCCGAGCACATTTTATGGGCTCTTTGGTCTCTTCTCCTTCAGCCATACCACCTCTCAGGATTAATATGTGCACAAAAGGGGGTGATTGACTAGGAATAGTCATGACACCCTCAGAGACTTGGAGGAAGAATAGAATGTAAATAAAAGTTATATAAAAAGATGTTTAAAATTTTTGACGTCTGCTTAAGATTTGCTGATTTTTTTCAGTATAAAAACTATCTGCAAAACCGCCCATTTTCAGTCTGATTAAATATGAAACTGTATCCTCCTAATTTTTTCTTGATTACCAGCGCACTTAAACCTGTACTATGCAGATTTTATTTTTATTCTGAAAACACACTACTGTAGTTATTTATTTAAAAGCATGGCAAATATTTTCAATCTAACAATAGTAAAGTACAAAGACAAAATATGCATTAATACAAGGAACTGATATCATGAGATGAGTCTCTATGGAGATTCTCAATCATCCAGGTCATGGTTGTCCCAAAGGGGCTTTTCAAAAGGCAACTGGATTTTCTTGGTTTTCTTTTTTTCTTTAAAACATTTTGCTTCTTGGAGGAAAAGGAAAATGTTTTCAAAGAAAAAAAGCCCAAGAAAGTCCAGTTACCTTTGAAAAGCCCCTTTGGGACATGAGACGAGTGGTTTAGGAAAGGCAGATATTATTCCAATCTGCTTTGTGTGCCACACTGAACTTTTGAGAGCAAGCAACAAAATTTCATTTTTAATGTGTGCCAATATGTACACAGTAAAAAATGGCAATAAAGGTTATCTATCTATCTATCTATCTATCTATCTATCTATCTATCTATCTATCTATCTATCTATCTATCTATCTATCTATCTATCTATCTATCTATAGAAAAGGAGGTATAAACATTGAGCAAACAAATATGACTTTATACAGTAATATATATGTATTACATATTATTTGTTCAACTGTTTTAAACCATTTTTTATTTTTAAACCTGTTTTTGGAGTACTTGAAGAAGTAGAAATTAGTAAAATAATAACATTTATGCTCTTCATGCTTAAAACATGCTTGCATGGCTGTTCTATTCTAGGGGAAGATATCATAGGTACTGGACTAGCATTCTGTTCTTGCTATTTCTCCCCAAAATAGCAACAAAACAGTCTATGTAATAGTTAATGGTTTATAGGAACAGAGCAAACAACAAATAATCGTGGTTTGGTAGAAAACTATTACAGTGTTTCCAGTCTGGTCCTCTTGCTTTCTTAAGACTTTCTTAATGAAAAATGTAACTCACATCATATGTGGATAGAGGATAAAGGCCTGAATTTTATTTAGTCTTGAGAAACTATGGAAAGTATATTTCTCCATGTTTGGGAAAACTAAGTAGGAAAACTTAAGACAACTTGATGAAATCTAGCAAGTGCTCAGGAATATATGAGGCTTCTAAGAGAGCTAATTCTTACTACATACCAAAATGCCCCTATACCATTTAATAGTAAGCAAATTGAATATCTGCTATGGCAACTTGAGATTTCCATAAATACAGTGAATAGTTCATACAGTTCTTTGTAAATTGTCCCTGCTTTTAGTCCATTAATTATGATATCTCTTTTTTCATCTGTCTAAAGAACAAAAAACCGGTTCCTGTGAAGGGTTAAGCTGCATGTATTTAATGCTATTTAAAAGCACATGACACATTTAATGTGAAAATATGTCTTTTATTTACTGTGATACTGGAATTGTTGCCAATTCGTATCTACAGAAATATTATGAAGAAATTTTATAGCAACCGCCATTGTTTGACTCTTGAGTCAAAATCTTCTTGTACAAAATAATTCTCAAACTTATATAGTTCACATAAGTTTGGCAGCCGCAGGTACAAGAGGATTCTAAAGGGTCTGAATTCTGTAACAAAAAGCAGCAGACCCGAGGGATTGCTTAATGCTAAAATAATTAACACACAAAAGGACAGAAAGCAGGGCAGGAAAGGAAACCAGTTCATCATTTTGATCTTTGCCTCTGTTTTTCTTATGCCTCTCACGCAAGTCATTTTTCTATTTCAGTCATCTATGTTCCTCATTTTCACCTTAGCAGGTTAAGCCTTGATTCTCTCTCTAGTTCTACAATTTCATGGTATAATTCATGGTAAGTACCACAAAGACATACAAGATTAGATTATTTTGAGTTCCAGTCTCTTACTACTCATGCATCCTCAGATCCCAGATGGTAGCAGACAGCTGATAATACCAATTTAGGATATGGGGAACTGTTCTGTTTTCTAATAAAAGTATTAAAATATTATGGCCAAATTAAGTGGCTATTATAACTAGCAATTCAATTAAATAGAAGTACAGTTTAAATGGCATAATGGGGGGGGGGCTGAAATGACCCTAGAATGATATAGCAGAGCAATTATTCCACATGACTAAAAAAAGAACATCTATATTTTGCAGAACGCTTGCATGAGATGCACTGAGATTCTATCCTTAGAATAAAATAAACTCTGTATGATAACAGTTCTTGGCTTCAGGTTTCAAATAAATTAGGACCTTTTGGCACAAACAAGCAAAAGAGAAGAGCTGGAAGGAAGGAAAGATAACAGAGACTGGAAATATGTGGATAAGGGGCTCAACGGGGGAAAGGAACATTTCACATGTTGCAAAGTTTATAGGGACAAAACAATTATGTATAGAACAAAGCGTAAAGCGCTTTGCTTAAGTTATGATGGGCAATGAAACACACATGAAAAAGGACCATTTTAGACTAACTTTAATTGGCCAGGGCAAATGTTATTCTGTGGATTTGAGAAATAAGGAAAGAGCCCCTCTCCTATCCAAGAATCATCAAAGGTAAAATAAAATATTAAAGAGAATATTTATTATGCACATAATTAACCCAATTCTACACAGAACAATGTCACATTTTTCTTTCTTTTTTTCTTGTCCCCTGCGCACTTCCAGTTGTTCATCCAACTCTGCTGCTCTTCTTTTGGACCATGCAAATTTCTTTTTGGGCAATGCAACCTTGTACTGAAGCCAAAGAGCTTCTCCAAAATTCTGCTGGTTACATTGCATCAAGCTGACAATAAGGAGGAAGAAATATTGTAACAGCAACTCTTTTTTCCCCATTAATAAAAACCCTCTTCCTTTTTCTTTTTGTGCAGTGGAAAGGAATGTATCTAAGCCTATCCTTGGGATAAAATAAATACAGTTGAGTTTGAAAACAGGACAGAGGATTGGAAGTGCAAATCCCTTCCACTCCTGCCCCTCCCTCCTTCCAAGACCCCAAATTGTCCAGCTTTGAAAGCAAAATCAAGGAGAGGCTGGAACAAAAATCTCTATGGTCCTGATGATGCCATTATTGCCCATTATCTCACATATGCTTCATTATCTACAAANAATAGACTTATTTCTAAACTGATACACATATCATATTGTTAATTGCACAGTGCTATAAATATCCTCACCTGAATTTATTTCACTGATGAATGTTCTTAATAATGATCAATCCATAATCTAGTCCTATTTAGCATCATCTATCATAAGTATTAGTCTGGTTTTGAAATGGCCTTTGTATTTAAGAGCATTTTTCTGGATTTCTTACAAATTACTTTGTGAGGGTTCCTCATGAAAACCAGGATACAAATTTAATGAAGAGTGCCCTTGTTCAACTATTTCTGTCTTGCAGCATTAGATGATAGCCACCGAGGCTGATTAAATTAGAGAGCTCTTTATGTGTGAAACTGCAGGTACCTCCGCCTGTATGTATTCCCTCGGTCACAGAAATGTAGTATCTGAGTGTTTCAACATAGTTCATTTTACACAATATGGCACTGCAGACCTCACGTCAGAAACATCAGAGAAAGTTTGAGTCCTGACTTTACTGCATTGCAGAGAGGGAAGAGCTTGCTTCTCTTGTTTGTTTTCTTACAGATAAAAAGGCCTTTCAAGAACCCAAGTATGACTTGGACAACCTGGGAGGACGAAGGGTGAAATCAGGACTTTGTTAAGTATGGCACACAAAAGAGGAAGTTCTCTGGTAAAAATTCCATGACATCAGCATGAACATGCAATCAAATTGGCTCTTACAGAGTGCATATGTTTAGGGTTGGGAACACACTTCTCTGTCAAAGTTCATGGAACTGCAAATGTAGTGAATGCAGAATAGAAAAACTCAATCCCCTTTTCTTCTTTCTCTGAGCAAAAAAGCTAGTTTGAACAAAAGAAGTTCAAACTAAACTGCTTTTGAAGACCTTTTGAAATCAGACTGCTCGTGTTCTCTGACCAAAGTCAAACAAATCAGATATGGCTGTTGCTGTTGATTTTACTTAAAAGAAATAGTCATATCCCCAAGTTAGATCTGTTCATTGCCACTGAGCTTCTTTGATTGTTTGAATTCCATCAGCTGTTTGCCCACTGCCTCATTCTCTTTGACTTGATTTAGTTTGTTAAGAGATGCACACTATTTTTGCGATGGGGAAGAAGGAAGATAGAGTGATGATGCCACATATTTTGTTCCTTCCTCCTATTATTGCCTTATTTATTTAAAATATTCTGATCCTGCTTTTTATGAAAAACTTTTAAGTGAGCTAGCAATGAAGAATAATACAATTCTATATTGGATTTAAGATAACAAATCTATAAAGGCCACATAAAAAACAGGGTCCAAAATAGAAAGAGACATAGAGTAAAATGAAACTTCCTGGGAGGTAAAAGTTGTCTTCACACCATGGTTGAAAGGCTAGAGAAATAATATCAACAGAGGATCTTTGCAGGATTATCCCACAGGTGTGGTGCCACCACCCAAAAGATGCCATGTTTATTCCTATATGATTTACCTTTGAAGATAACAGTGCTTGAAGCAGGATCTTAGACATTGAGTTTCCAGCTAATGGGAACTAAATTCTTGAGCCAGGCAATTAATACCACCTAGCAAGCATTACAGACCATTGAAGGATTATGAACACAGTTATTATGAACAGTTATTTAATTTTAACCCATTTCATTTGATAGAAAACCAAAAAAGTAACTTACTCTCTCATGGTAAATGTGAGGAAGAGCAAGCAGAAAGAGGCAGTCTAGTCTGGCTTCTTCTGTACATGGGCAACCTCTAACACTTGCCTCTTTGCACTCACTACAAGGGCAGGATTATGCCCATTCTACCAAACATGGCTAAAGAAATAGTAATTCTAAGATGAAAGCGCTTTTGCTGCTTCCCAGCTGCCTTCCTTTATGTTAGCACCCCCCAAATGTGTTGAATTGTGGTTTCTATCCTCCTGGACTGGCATGTCCTGTGTTGACTAGTGATGATAGGACTGGTGATCTCTAACCAGTTTGATGAAGGCAGGTTTTAAAATATCCCATGTCAACTTGGGAGGAGTGTGACAATGAAGTCATCCCTACACAGCCAGAGAAGCAGAAATACCTAGAATTATCACAAGTATTAAATATATAGCAAATCATATTGTCACTGTTTCCTAATAAATCAGCAAAAAATCTTCTTTAGATCTAAAGCTAAAAAAGAGCAAGATATTAGAACAAAATAAGAAAAAAAAGTATTCTCTCTCTTTTTTCAAAAAAATTCTATTTTAAAACCCCAGCAAATCAATATTGCCACTCATCCTCAATAATTCAGTTGTTTTTCTCCCAGGAACCTCTTTTGGCCCAAAGCTAAAGAAACATGAGGTTTTTCTTTCTTTCTTTTTTTAAAAACCACTTTTATCGCAGACAATGTTTGGATAAAAATATCAGTGACTTCATCCTCCCTGACTATACACCCTTTTGATAAAGTGTTTGGAAGAGGTCGGGTCAGTCACCCTACTGGTCTAGCCAGTTTGGTCTCTTTTAAGTTCAGCTCCTATATAAATGCTGAAATGCTAAAATTCATGAATAGCCATCATTCAAGGGACGTGGATGTACTCTCGGCAGTTCCCTTTCGTAGGCCTGCAGCATACTGTCTAGACAGGAGTCTGTCTCTGTTTACACACAGCACCTGTGTTTTCCAAAACAGCTCCCTCGCTTTCATTCCCCCCCTGCCTGCCCCCAAAATGCCACCTTATCTCTCTGCACCATCTTCTGTGTAGTCTATAAAATAGAGCTGAAGCTGGGATTAAGCGTTCCCTGCTGGACAGCCCCACCGTCAAAGCACAAGCCCCATTAACTTCAACGGAGTTTGAACTGGGGCAGGGTTTTGAGTCGCCTTTGTGTGCAAATTTGTCATGGGTGGACTGGCCATTAACTAGATGTAACTGGAACCCTCAGGGCTGCCATGGGTCCACCACCTGGTGCTATGACTCGACCAGAAAGTGCCCTCTGTTATCGGGGGAGAATGTCACATTGGTCCTTATGATTGATTGGATTTCTTTGCAGACACATAGTTAAAGTCAGAGGGCAAAAGAAAATCTGAAATGCATTATTTCAGACTCTTGGGAATAGAAGACAACACGCGATTTAAACACTCCATGTTATTTGTACAACTGGGTGAAATTCCACAGGCTCATGGAAAGAGAACAAGAGGGGTTTATATCAACTGCTGCAGGCAATGTCACTCCCCAAAGTAGGATGCCCGGCATTGCTTTCAGCTGGGTTTTCACGGCTACCTTAAGCAGACAATAATCATTCTGATTATACTAACCAATAGCAAAAACTGCACATGATACATGTTATTTATTATGGCAACATACATCAAGTCAACCAGAACATCAAAATGCATTAAAAATGGAGAATTCAAAATATTTAAGGCTGTAAGTATGTTTGGAGGTGCCTGAATAAATAATGAAAACTAGTCTAAAGAGTAGCAAAATTGGTGTCAGACACCTCTTTTGGAGAAGGGCTTTCTGTAACTGGGACACCACTATGAGAAAAACCTTTTCTTACACAGATGAAGATGGTACTTAGAGAATATATTGGTCAGTTACCTTTGCACCAGACAGGCTGCTAACAGAAGAAACTCTCCTCCAAGTACTTAATCCCTAACTCTTCATGAGGCTTTCACAATAAGCAACACTATAGGAATTGGGCCTGAAAGCAAATAAGCAACAGTCTATGAAGTTATTTTAAGACCGATGAGACATGATCCAGGCAAGTAGTGCTAATCAGAATTCTAGCTATTGCATTCAACACTATGTATAGTTTCCAACTGTTTTTAGAGGCAACTCTTTATAAAATGTATGGCAGTCATCCAGATGGGATGTTATTACAGCATGGTTAACATCAATGGAATCTGGTGAAAGACACTTCGTGCCACAAAGTTCATCCAGGTTTCAAAAGAAAAAGCTCAACTCCATTCAGAATTGATTAAATATAATCTTCCAACCCATAGGAATTAAAACTGTATCTTGCCTCATCCAATCTGCTACTGAATCCAAGCACTTTTTCAGTCTCACTGTCATTGATGACAAGGAAAAATCAAGTTGGGTGTCATCTACATATTGCTATCCCTTCATATCAAGTCCCTAGGTGACCTTATTCAGTACTTTCTTATTGACATTAAATATTTCTATAGCAAAAATACCAAGTTGTTAAACTCCTTCACCACAACTTTCTAAAAATGACAGGGCAAGTAAGTAGTAATCATTCCGACATCATTTTACCAGAACTGCTTTGAAAGGATGCTTGGTAGATTAAATCAAATGCTAAGAGATTTAAAAAATCTTGTACTCTAATTGCACTCTTTCTATATGTTTTCTTATCAAAATACCTTCCATAATCTCAGCTCAGACAGTATTCTGTGTTGATTTACAGAAATTGCCTCAACTGCAGCATTCAGATCAGAGAAAATATCAACAATTTACAAATTTTCAATTTGTAACTTGTTTGTTTATTTGAAAATTAATAAAAATTTGAATATAAAAAAACAATTTTAATTTTCACATACATTTATTGAAGCAGGCTTCTAAAAATTCTAGAATTTTTCCCATTGGGTCTAGATGAAGAAATATCTACAACAGGGTATCCATCTAGTTTTAATAGAGGCAAGATTCTGTTGTGGCAAATCAGCAGATAGGGAACAAAACTGTAAAAATGGCAATCCTTCACATCAGCTTCCTATTTGAGATAATGATATGGGAATTTATGTTAGAAAATAAAATTGAGGAAGATGGGCAGTCCAGAAATATGAAATATAAATAGATAAACAAACAAATAAAATGCGACCATATCTATATATGTGAGAATTATGTGATTCATTCCGGAATGTGATTTTAAAAGATTAAAATTTGATTAATAAAATTTAGACAAACGATTCTATGTATTGGTTCAGTTGTCGATCAGCACTGTAAAGTAACTTTTCCCTGCTTTCAGAGTTGTAAGGAATTTTGAGATAAATATGTAACATGTAGATTTAATTTAACTGACTAGAATCTTGTTATGTCTATTTGAGAGGGTTTTAGAACCTATTATTGCAGTTTTCTTTTTACTGACATGCAATAATACACACACACACACACACACAGAGAGAGAGAGAGAGAGAGAGAGAGAGAGAGAGAGAGAGAGAGAGAGAGAGAGAGAGAGAGAGATTAAATTGTAAACTTTTAAAATTGTTTTGATCCTTTTATATAGAAAGTGGATATAATATGCATACATGCATGTAATACTCTTAAAACCACAGGGTTGGATGTAACTACAAAAATATCCATCTGCAGTGGGGTAGACTAATTTATTTCCTAGCCTCCTAAAAATTAATTCAGTAGTCTTTTGATCACTGAAATGGGTTGCCATAAGCAGCAGCACTCATTAATGTTATATGGTGGAAAGTAAAACAGTCTTCCTAAAGGCATATTTGGATTAAAGGTGGATTGGTTCAAAATCAGAAAAGTATAAAGATTATTGGATTCATTCATGCAATGAATATTACCTATACCAAGACTACAGATAGGAACAACAAAGAACAGCTGATGTACATCAGGCCAAGCAAATGAGTAAGTTCAGTTGTACATCTAATCAATATGATTAGACAGCAGCTGAGGTGTTAGAGGAAAATAGTCCAGATTCCTTATATTTACCATATTTACCATTTCTCCTATGGTAAGTATACAAATCTGAAGACATTAAACAGCCTGATGATGTCAGTTATATATTCTTTCAAAATTAGATTTTATTATAAACTAATGACTATTAGTTTTTGATGGACAAAAATATAGTATAGTCTATGGCTTCTTTTAAGCTTTTTATACTTTTCAAAATAGATAATATTCTAAATCCTAAAAAAAGTTCAAACTGTTATCTAAAACAATGGCTCCAAGGATCCAAGTCATTTAATTTCAGCTAGGAGTCTATGTTACACTAGTGACACCATAAATGTGTGGGGAACAGAGAGGACTGCTGGTTTGAAAGAGGGGTCAAAGAGGCCATCTATGTCAAAATTGAACAGCCCTCTCTCAACAGACGGGGAGGGCATCATCTATCTTCAGTCTACAACACACTCACTTCAGCAGTTCCAAGAAGGCTCCACACCCATTTGTACTACTCAGCTAACGCAGATGATACAAATAAACTTCCAGGTGGTCTCAACGACTCTCTAAAAGAATGCAAATGACCAGTTGTCTGCAAGGAGTATAAATCCTTCCATTCTCCACCATCCAGTCAGAGCTGAAGAAGCTTTTTGGATGAAAAGTGAAATGGCTTCAATGGAAAAACAAGGTCCAGTTGCCTCGTGAAAAAGTATCTGGGAATTCCCAGGGAGGCATAGGGAGAACAAATTGTTGTTGTGAGGCATCTATATAACACCTCTACTTTGAGAGTGGCACTGGTTTCCATTTGGCATTCCTCAGATGACTGTCTCCTTTAAAGCATAGCTCAGGGTCTGCATATCTGCTGGCTTGCCTTCTTCTGTAACCTGTGTGCAACAGTAAGATCTACTAGAGTGGGCTCTTTGGCCCAGTCTTTTCCATGGCTGGTCCTATCCTCTAGAACAGCAACCACTCAGATGCCTCCTCCTTCCTGATCTTCAGAAAGTCTGTGAGCCTTGGAGGGGAGGGCTTCTATGACTATCCTTGGGATAAATAAGTACTTTTAACTTTGGTTTTAAAATGTATGATTCTTGGTGTATCCATTTTGGTTTTATAATATATGACCTGAGTTTTAATTTTGATTATTTTGTTTATGGATTTGAGGAATTATATGCCATTCAGTCAATTGAAGGGAGTGATTTATAAGCCCTGGCGCGAGAGGGAGAGAGATAAAATAGCAAACTGTTGTCTCAAGAATGAAAGACAAAAGGATAGGAAATACTACATAGATTGGGTACATGATATTTGGTAATCCAATTTTAGTAAAAAAAAAAAAAAAGCAGAATATATATTAGTAAATTCATCATAATCAGATGACAATCATCATTTAAAAATGAGAACTATGGAGTAACTGTTGAATATATTTATATCTAAGGATTGAAATTCAGACATGTGAAAAAGTATTTACACCCCAATGAAATGTTTTAACATATTTCAACATACAGATAATAGATCTTCATTTCAGCTATATTGATAGATAAAGAGGTCATAATGTAACAAAGATCTTGTGGCCATAATGTTTACATATTGTGGCCATAAATAGAGGACTACCTTTAAATGGAGCAATTCAGTTTAAAGCTCAATTTTTCACTTTTTCTCTGCAAAATCATGCCTTATTTCTCCCAAGTCTTTATCTTTTGAAATCACTATATTAGAATCAGATGGTGCCACCTGCTTTTTTCATTAACTTCAAGAGATTTAGTTTATGTGCCTGTATCTGTGTGCAAGCATGCATACAACTTCTTCTTCCCCAGTTATTTATTCATTGCGCCCATGAAGTGTAAGAATACATGTCTATTAGTTATATGTCAATTATACAATAAAAATGCAAAAGTATGATTGATGGGCAAAATTCAGATTATAAGGATTTAAAAATTACCCATTAATGATCATTTTAAAAGCAGCAAATAAAATCAAAGAAGCTAGATTTACATAGGGAGTGAAGAAGATACATATGTTGGTGATCTGCTTTGCAGCTGCAAAATTCCAGAAAACTGCTCTCTTCTGGGATTTCGGTAAAAGTGCTATCTTATAGTGATCTGGCCAGGGTGCTTTACTTTGAAGGAGAGGATCCAAATATTCAGAGTAGTCAGAGCTGGGCAGAGTCACTAAATATAGAGGCATTTTCTTGTAGCTGATTTCAAATACACCAGAAGGAATTTGTTGCATCTGGAGTTTCGTTAAAGCTGATTGAAGAGAGAGGATAAGGATAGATTTTAAACATGGCTCACATTCCACAATGGTTTTTATTATGGCATACTAAAGGGCAACTTTACTGTTTGCACTTAGATTAACTTGTATGGAAATATTTGCTATCCTCTTAAAGGATTGGGGGGCTATCAAATTGTTCTCATGAGCGAGAACATCTGGTGAATATCCATGCATGGATAGAAGTCTCTTTTTCAATCAGACAGAGCCTGGGTAGTTGAAGGTCTGGAAGGGGCTTGAGTTTTATTCAATATTTGAAAGCTCTAAGGGTAATCAATATTGTGATAGACTGAATGCCTGCTCAAAGAAAGGCTATGAAAGTACCTTTTGGGACTGCCAAGATGGATTTTTAAAAAATCATTTTGAAAGGATTCAAGATTAAATGCTGGAGAAATGCCCCATAGCTCTGCTCCATAAAGAAAAAAAAGAGGCAGCTTCATTTTGAAAAGATGAAGCACTGAGGGAATTAAATGCTCAAATGTAAATTTGAGCATTACATTTAGTTGCCAAGATATTTTAATTTGAGTGTGGTTTGGGCCAGCCAGATACCTGATGATGTATATAAGAGAGAGAGTATCAATACTGTAGATGGTTGCTTGATTAACCAGTGTGAGATAGTGCCCTCTTTCCACTTATTTATGGGGAGACTCTGGCTGAAGACCATCATGTTTGGGTTTTTTTTTTTGTAAGTTAATAAACAGGGATTATTTTTTTAGCTGTATTGATCTAAATGAGAGAGCAATCTATGCAGACCAATGGATGTAGTAGAAAGTAAGATTAGATTGTTGGCATAGAGCAGGGGTGTCAAACTCCCAACGTCACGTGATGTGTTGCGATGTATAATAATTTTTTTGCCATTGCCGGCAATGGGGTGGGTGTGGTTTTGCTATGATGCATCAGGCCCGTGGGCCGGCAGTTTAACACCCTGGCATAGAGCAAAGCAGAGAGTTCACTGTCAGCAATTTTGGCTGGAAAAACTTGGTGTCATAATATTATTGAGATTGAACGTGCAGAGATAAAACACAACACTAACACCCTTAATGTAATAGAAATACTGTAAGAGTCCTTGAAGGAATCTGTATGAAGCCTCATTATCAAATCCAACAGACTGATATCCATATATAATGCTTTGAGTTTAAGCCATAATTTGTTTCAGTCTAGAGAATCAAAGCTGAACAGAAGCCCACAAATGCAATCTAAGGTTTTATCTTAGCAATGTTAGTTTACTTATTATTCAGATGGATTATTCAAAACAATGATCAATAGAGGACTAGCCCAAGTGGAATCTGGCCTGTTCCTTGTCAAGAAGTCTGTTATCAATAACCCAATCTTCTAGTTTATGTAAAACATGTTTGGAGTATAGCTTAGCTATAATGTCAAAGAGGCTTATTAGTATATAAGTAGTTGGCGAATTTCGCTTATCTGTCTTGAAAACTGGGATTACGCTGCTTAGGCTAGTGAAATGTATATAATTAAACATCTTGCCCAAAATAAGAGTCTACCCTTCTAAACCGTATTTAAACAGATCACCAGGAAAAAAAAATCTTCACTTTACTTGAGGGAAGGGACTCAACCTGTAATTTGAGCTATTTCCTTGTGACTGGGAGCCAGGATTCAGCACTGCTGGACTAAAAGATAATATTAAAGTTGATAGGCAAACAAAAATGGAAATGTTGCTTCCATCCAGATGTAGATATCCTTGTGTCTAAGGCAAATTTATATACACAAAGTCCTCCATGTACTAACCTGCAGGACAGTATTATGTTCTCGGAGCCTACAACAACAAATTGTAACAAGTCCTTGTCTCTTCTGAAAAATTGGAGAATTAGTTTTCTTTATCTTATTAGATTTAATCTGATATTTTGGTTATTTGATTTATATTTCTAACTACAAATATTTATGGCAATTTAGTATGTTTGTATGTTTGTACAGGTAACATTTAATTTAGATTTTGAATCTGTAAATTCTACCAGCACCATTGGTTTTCAGTATCCTTGGGATCAATATCCCTGACCACAGGAACCAACAATTGCATCAACTTGCATGTACATTAGGAACTCTGGGATTGTGGTTGTCCCTGAGAAAACTCATCATAGAGAAAGATGGTATATTTTTATGCCTCTCAAATAAGCCTTATAGTTGTTCTTTCTAAGAGATAATTGTTAAATAATTGTTCTTTCTAACAGCACAGGGAAAATCTCTGGCATTAAAAACAATTTTAAAGATTATCATAATAACTATAGTTACAGAAGGAAGTATAAAAACTCCCTTCTCTGTTAGGGGATATCTCTGTAAAATTTGGATTTCCCCAGCTGTAAATAAACATAAAAAATAGCATAGCCTCTCCCTGGCAGGAGTCAAACATACTAAACCCTAAACCTCATTTAATAAAGTAGAAATACAATTGCTGTTTCCACAATAAGTAAGCCATATTACAGCTTAATTGATGGTCTAATTATACAAACCACAAAAAATTGGTATGTTTCCACAACACATAGCAACTATCTAACTCCATTTTAGCCTTATGCTGCATAAATCTGGTCTAATTTCTAGTTCAGACCTTAGGAACACTGTTCTTATCTAAACCTGCTTATTCTCACAAGACATTTGTGAAGAATATCCTGGATAGTTGATGTACAAAGTTATGGAATCCACTCAGAATTGGATTCTGGTGGGACAGGTATTAAGAGTTGACTGAGGAGGTGTCTTGCTCTGTTAACTAGGAAGAATTTGGGCTTGTGTGGCTTGTGGTCTACTTGCCTAAACAAGTAGACCAGGTCCTGTAAAGATTTCTTGCATTTATATACATTTCAATGTACATAACACTTTTTAATAAGAACAATAAGTCAATCTTGTAAGGTAAACCAATAATATGTCCTTTTGCAAAAGAAGATGAATATGAAAGAAGAGTTGTTTAGGTACAAGTGAAGAGTGGACCAAGCCTTGACATATATACAGCTATTCTGCTATATCACCTATTTTCTGTAACTTAATTTCTTGAAAAACAGTGTTCAAATTACAAAGGGAGTGAGTCCTATCCACTAGCCCGACCTAATGAGTCATTCCTCTTAGGTTCCTGAAAAGATGATGGTAACAGGGAAGGGGTGGAGATTACTGGATTAAAAAGGATGGTGTCAAGAGTTCAATGTGTGGTTTCATGAAAACTCTCTATCTTTCATCCCCCTCCAAATAAGCATTTATCACAACTTGTCCTGACAGGCCACTCAAAGGCCCAATCACCCAGTGTTTCCTCCCAAGAACATGATGCTGCTTTGAATGGGTGGGCACTTGAACTTGAAATACCCAAAGGCTTTTATTGGAATAGAGAGAAGAGCCTTGTTTATACTCTAAAAGAACTACTTCATCTCCAACCCCTTCCCCCATCTGATGAGAGACATCTCAGGCATTAGGCCTCTCATTTCCTGTTTCAGGATGAGCACAACACATCTGGTGAGTTTTTTCCTTCTGCCACAATTGTTCTGTCACAGAAGCTGTACTTTTGTTTACAGTAGAACACTTCCCCTCACAAGTGTGAATATTTATGTGAACATTGTGTAACGTCAGACTCAATTAGCCAATGGCACTCAACAGAGAACTGAGAATCAAGGTGTTGTTTTATGATTGGAAGAATGGGTATGGAGAGGAGAAAGCTGAATCTGAATTTCCTCCAACTCTGAATAACCATTACAGTATTGTAGTCAATTACGTTCTTTCAGCATAAATCTACCTTGCAAGATAGTGGGTTACTGGGAAAACAAAATCAGCTGTCAACCATCCCATTGGCATGCACAGCAAAAGAAATTCCTAGGGCATTTTTTGTTACCAAGAGTAAAACTTAACTGACAGATCCATATAGGCACTGAAGAAGCAAAGCCAGTTCTAAGGTTTTGGCACAAAGCACAGCATATTAAAGCTCCCTTTTCCTTCCCCAGGCCACCCAATGTCCACTGTCCACCAAGCCAGGTTAAGCATCTTATTTTGGGAAAACAGTCTTCAGTGTCTGACCTTGGGGATGTGAGATCTTCTCAAGCTGCAAACAGCTCGTGTAAATTCCTTTTCTCCCTTCCAGCTTCCCATACATTCCAATCATACCCATGCCCCCCTCCCTTAGCTTCTTTGTCAAGTTGCGAGTGGAAAGAAGTATAGAATAGAATACAACAGAATAACAGAGTTGGAAGGGACCTTGGAGGTCTTCTAATTCTTTACAAGTCAACCTTGATACCAGCCTTCTAATGTCTACTGCTTCAATCTTCTGGAAGGAAGGGGAGCAGATCAATGCACAATAGAAACTTATGAACTGACACTGTTGATACTTTAAATGGATGACGAACAGTTTTTGGTCTTATTTTTATAGTTCTGCTGTGGTTTTGATCTGCACCACAAATATTTGAGATAAATTAATAAAGTTCGTACGTGTTAAAAATTAAACTGACATTTGTCCCACCATATATAAACATCTACAGTTCAGTTATCGATCATGATAAGTGTAATGATATACTTACATTCCATTCATTCAGAAAGAAGGAATGGGGTGCCAAGAAATTAATAATGGGTTGAGGGAGCTAGTTATATCTTTTCAGAGTCACAATATTATTGTAGGATTTTCATTGAAGGGTACTGATAGAGTCGAGAGTACTGATGAAATTGTAAATAAGTTTTTTTCTTAGAGAGATTGGTTGCTTGTTCTCAATAGCAGCTATATGAATGGCTAGGAAATATTTGCAAGAAGGATTCTTTCAATTTTAGATGTGAAAAGAAAGAATGCAGTTTGAGTCAAAAAGGGAAGGAGTCATAGATAGTGGGATACAGAGTTGTGTGAACTAATAATATTTTGGGTGCTGACTACTTCTGTCAAGTGATGTGAGCTTAGTGTTGGCCAGGAATTAGGAATCCCAAATTCTAATCTCAACATGGCTGGAGTTCAGTTGTTCTGGGCCGCTCATAATCTTTTTGCCCAACAGATAATTGTGAGCATAAACTGAGAGAAGATCCTATGTGTTATGTCCTGGGCCTGCTGAGTCACTCAGCAGGTGCAGGAAGCTGCAGAAAGGCCCGGGCAGACCACGTGAATGCCCGGGACCAGACAGGCTGTCTCCCGCCTTGTGCGCATGCGCAAGGCGGGAGAAATGCCTTGCATTGATTGGCTGATACTGTCCCTGCAAAGGGGTATAAGAGAATCTAGCGCCATTTTGTTTTTGGTTCTGTTGGTGAATTGAATAAAGACAAGACTGTTTGTTACTCCTGCCTCGTCTCCACGCCTTTGCGATCGAAACAGAACACTATGTGTTCACTTTTTTTCTCTGTGAGGTAGGTTAGGCTGAGCGAATGAGTAACCCAAAGCCATTCAATGAATTTGTGTTGCTGAAGATTTCCCCACTCTATGTCCAGGCGCCTTAACCATTATACCACTCTGGCATTCCTATTTTAATCTCTATGGCCCTGCATGTCTTGGTTCCCGGTTACTTTTAGAACCATCTCCATTGAATTGAATCTAATTGTTATATTGTTCAATCCAGAAGAGGATGCTTCTGCCACTGGACTAAGAGCCAGGAGACAGATCTTTGTGGCTACTCTATAGAACAGGTGTAATGGTTAAGGCACTGGACATGGAGTGGGAAAACCTTCAGCCACAGAAATTCATCCCAACATTTTTATCTATGAGGAGGTTAATTAAATCTGTCTTATTTTGCCATGCTTTGGGGACTGTTTACATGTTTTTACACTTGTTAAAAACTCTGGAATTATGGGAGTTCATTATAGATGCATACATACCTCTGTGCTTGCACCTTTTTAAAATTTGTGGTCAGATTGAAGAATTATATGTCTTTTAGCAATTCAGCTCCCTGGGAGAAGAAAGACTAGAGGTGTTCTCATTTTGCCTCCTGATTTGGGTTCATAGATCTCTAGCTGTTTTCTCCCCTCTTCCCTACTTTGCTTTCTCCACTCTGCTTCCGTTGCTTTCGCTAATAGTTCTATGACAAGTAACTGCAAAGCACCACATTTCCTTTCTTCAGAACTGGGTTAAATGGATGATAACAAACTGAGCTGCAAATGTAACAAGCATACCTTGCAGCTGGCAATTTAGCTAATGGAACTGTAAGAAGTGCTCTGATAGCCAACAGTCAGGCTGGCCCGATGCCTGTTGAAGAACATGCAACACTGACAAGAATAGCTATTGGCTGGTTCAACTCAGGTGAAACTGACACAGGCTACTGAGGGATGTTCATAATCTCTTGAGGCTGTTTACATATGAGACTGGAAAATACCTAGATGAAAGCATGCATTCAATCCAGCAGCTGTCATGCCCTTGGTTGTAGTCTATAAACAATCCCGAGGGTTTTTGTACTTTGCTTCCTCTGATGCGGCCTGAATTTACCTGTGTACATCCTCATGAGTCATGGCTGGTTTTAGTATATCCAGCTAATAACCATGCTGAGCAACCCCCCCAATAATTAATTAATAATTAAGAATCAGCCAATCTCTTTGATAGAGATTCATGGGAAATCCAGTCATTTCAATATGACATTTAACTATAGCTCCCTCCTACTGGTACTGTTTTTTCCCCCTCTAGCCTACTATTAGCTTATTATGGTCAGGCATCTATTAATGTTGCTTATGCAGTTCTATTAGATATACTCCCTCAATGGGGTTATTAAAAAAGAGCAGCTGAAAAGGAAACTAATTGCACTATTAATTAGCAATGTCTAACACTATTAAGAGCAATTTCCCGATTAGCTTAGTCAGATGTAAAGTAATGGAAAGGCAGGCTTGATCATATTAAAACATTTTAGGCTTAATTGTTTTTAGTTTTTTGAGCTATTCCAAAAAGTAAAGACTATGGGGTGGGGGGTGGGAAGAGGAAGAAAACCAGACTTTTTTCTTCTTCTTCTAACGTTGTTCTAATGTGATGTCATCCCACCTATTTGATTTGAAAATTCATATTACTTTTTTTCAACAGCTCCATTTCATTGCTCATCAAATGGAATTAGTATAGCATTTTGATCTTAGTAGAATTGCCTTTGAACTATAAAGCTTTCTGTAACTACCCAAAGTCAGCACAATCGGTAATACTTTTGATATACCCACATGAATCATGATGTCTAGATGATCAACTAAAATGAAAGCTAAAATATAATTTCCTTCCTTTGCAGCTATTGGATCAATTCAAGCTAAGATACAGATCCCATTCTTCTTAAAATGTTCATATTTATTATTTCCTATCAATGCAAGTTTCATTCAGAGAGTACAGTAAAGAGAATAATTCTGAGAAAACAATGTTTAAAAACTAGTGTTTTAAAACATATCCTACTTCACAGATGACACTAACTGTAGAAGACAATAGTTGAATTTTTTTACATCCCCAAATAAATAATTTGCATTATTTGATACATCACTTAAAAAAAATATTTCTCTGGTAGCCTGGAAATCTGATATACTTCAAAGACTATTGGTATTATGTAACTAAAGGATGTTGAGTACCATCTTACAACCATAAGCCAAATAATAGGTAACAATACTCTCTTTTAAAAAAATCTGGCCATTTATATTTTGAATAAAAAGACAGCTCACATTTTAATATATGCTCTGGCTCAGTTCAGAATACAGAGCTTTTTTTTTGGCTATTTATCTGCCAAAAAAACCCTTTTGGGACAAATTCCACCACTTGAAGAAATTAATGCAAAGTCTTAATTTAAAAAATAAATAAATAAATGCTTTTTAAAAAAGCATAAGTCACTAAGCTACTTTGAATCTGAATATTGCTGAGTGTATCTGGTACTCTCAAACAAGAATGGGTGCATATGTTTCTAGTGTGGTGTAAGCCTGGTTCCTTTTCAACTTTCTTCCTGTGGTAACACATATCTGTATACTACTAAAACTCTCATTTTTTGTCTGCCCATAACCTTCAATTGAGTGAAATGGTGCATCACAGGGAAACAGTTTTTAAATCAAGGTACTTCAAATGGGCTAACTTAACGAATGTGTCCAAAATACAATGAATAGTAAAGATTTATTTGCCTTTCTATCCCTGCTTTCTCTTTTGTTCCAGTTCTAGCATACATACAGAATTGTGGCCGCAAATATTTGTGTAAGTGGGATGGCGGATGGTGAATAGATGATCCTTCTACAATAGTGCCATAAAAACACATTCTCAATAAACAGTGGAAAAAAGAATTCTTTCCTCTACCATGACTTGGTGATTGGTCTTAACTGTATTTGAGAACATGCTTTGCTATCACCTAAACAAATCTTCATATTATATTATCATCTAGACAAGTACTTTGATTCTCTCAACTTAGGAAGGACAAAGAGAATATTTTGTCAGAGTTGGAAATAGAGAGATAAACAGTCATCCTTTAGGCTCTCCTCATGGATATTGCCTCAATTCAATAGCTCAGGTAATTTCAGTTTACAGCAATAGGAGATTCTTCAAGTAGTATCATGGATACTACTTGACTTCAAAAAGCAAGTGTGCCAGATCTGCTGGACTTAGAGGATTTCCTGCTTATTCCCCCAGGGAAATCCCTGAACATTTGTCATAAAATCCTTTGCTTCACCCTCCACAATTACTGACACACCCGTGCTTCTAAGCTCACTTTCTGTGAAAAGAAAATATGTTCAGAGGTACCCAGGGAAAAGACTGAATATCCTAGCTAGCACAGATTCCACTCTGCATGCATTCATTCAGTTAATTACTTCTAACTGGGCCCATAATTATAGCTCTCCAGAGGATAATATTACTCAAAACAATAAAATGCAATTAATAAATAACACAGGAAAAGCAAACTGAGTGCAAGGCTGCAAAAAATGCCCGGGAGAATCGGAATGTCCCAATCTTGTGCCAAAAGATATTAGCTTGGGAAGAGCATTCCACAAGGGGCACTTTAAAACTGGGAAAGCATTCTCCCTGACAGTCACTCACTTCGTTTTTAACCTGGCGAGACCAGCAGCAGCAGGATTCCCAGTATGAATGCAATTCACATGCAGGTATATAAATGGATCTCCAGATCCATGATTGGCATTATAAAGAGAAAGCACAATGGGAAAGGGTTTGTTTTTCCTCCTAAAATTTAATTTGCTCTTTGAGTCCTCGGGAAGCCCAAATTTTGGAAATATTCTGTGCCATAAATGAATGAACCAGCATGTCTTGGTGCTGCCTAGTAAAACGTTTTGCTGACTTACTACTAGTGCTACATTTGAAGAATTGAGAGCTTAAGATCCCTTGTACTACCAACCTATTGTAAGATGGGCGGTTAATACATTGGATAAATAAATAAAATAAATATTTCCTCAGCCTTCTCCTTTATCTGATGATAAATATACTCTGTAAAAGCATTACATTAAATTTACCACAAGGCAAGAAGAAACTTGAGAATCAATTTAGTAAAATATGCAACATGAATAAAAACTAATTTGAAATATATTAGTAGCAAGAAACTAAAAGAACACTTCTTGACAAGGTATAAAAGAATGACAAAATGTATAAAAGACAGGCATTGAAAACAAAAACATTTTTTGGGGTCAAAATAATGGAAAGATAATAAAAATGGTAAAAGATGAAAGTTCAGAACTGGTAAACTAACAATTGATTACAGTATCAAAGAAAATGGCATTAATTAAGGTTTCATTTCTCTTTTCAAATATCTGTGTGTGTGTATTTGATGAGGTACTTAAAATTTATTTATAGCCTACCTTTTTTCCAACATAGCACTCCTAATTATCCTTTATTAAATTATCAGCAGCTCAATATATTCACTTTACCAGAGGCTTGAAAGCGCTTAACACATCCTTTAAAAGGTACCTAAGCTGATTTCAGGAAATTAGAGGCCTAGCTCAAGTTATTTGATTTATTGCTAGACATCCAAAAAGCGATGACTATAAACAAATAACTTACATATACTATACAGAATTCTGAAAATGTACCACTACAGATAAAAGATAAGAATTGCAGCTTGAATTCTTCCTGTCTTCCAACAGAAAATTATTTTCAAAAGGAAAAAAGTAAGATGCAGCCTTCTTATTTGTATTACATTAATAATGAAACTGGGAGTATTATATAGTGAGAGGAATAGACAATTTGCAGTCTGTAATAGGATAGCCTCAGGTATATTAATCTGTGCCAGAATGTCTAGATTATTCCTTAGAAGCAACCTTGCTGAAAAATAAACCCCATAGTTTCTGCAAACAAGCATCTTGCTTCTCATCAATTTAGGATGCCACTGAAGGTGTCAGTAAATACATGGATGAGGGAAAAAAGATCTAAATGGCATTTTAACTCTCAGCTATTCATACATAGTATATTGGCTCCTAGTTTTATAATATTGGGGCTAAACATAACATGGTGTTTGTTGTTATCTTTGTATGAATGAGTCCCTAATAGTCCAAGGACAGAGAGCTAAATTGGAGAATGAGCTCTGCTATCTCCAACCTCCCAACTACAATTTGCAATGGGAGAATAGCTTTCATGGATTCTGGTGTGAACATTTTAACCCCCATCACTATGAATTGCAAGCAGGGAGACTTTCCCCACATAAGCTTGCATCCAGCTCAAAGCAATTTGTGAAAGGAAAAATATGTATTCCAGGGCAGTTTGGCATTTACAGGAGAAACTGAAGTATGGAGGCACGCATGATATGAAAGGAATACAAGCAAGCAATTGATTACTGCAACAGAATTAATGCATAGTAGATAAATAACTGGGTTAGCTAGGAATCATTTTCCCAGATAGCGTTTTTGCCTAGCTACATATAATTTTTATTTGGTGATAAAGAATATGAAAACCTTGATTTCTAACAATAAAATCCTCTTGTGATGATTTTGAATTTTGCAGTCTAAGATTAATGTGGCACTAAAAGGCACATCAAACTTTCATTCTACTACTGATGATGATGATGATAATGTTGGAAGGGACCTTGGAGGTCTTCTAGTCCAACCCCCCTGCTCAGGCAGGAAACCCGATACCATTTCAGACAAATGGTTGTCCAATCTCTTCTTAAAAACTTCCAGCATTCACAACTTCTGGAGGCAAGTTGTTCCACTGATTAATTGTTCTAATTGTCAGGAAATTTCTCCTTAGTTCTAGTTTGCTTCTCTCCTTGATTAGTTTCCATCCATTGCTTCTCGTCCTGCCTTCAGGTGCTTTGGAAAATAGCTTGACTCCCTCTTCTTTGTGGCAGCCCCTGAGATATTGGAACACTGCTATCATGTCACCTATCCTTCTTTTCATTAAATTAGACATACTCAATTCCAGCAACAGTTCTTTATGTTTTAGCCTCCAGTCCTCTGATCATTTTTGTTGCTCTTCTCTGTACTCTTTCTAGAGTCCCAACATCTTTTTTACATCGTGGTGACCAAAACTGGATGCAGTATTCCAAGTGTTGCCTACCAAAGCATTATAAAGTGGAATTAACACTTCATGTGATCTTGATTCTATCCCTCTGTTAATGCAGCCTAGCACTGTGTTGGCTTTTTTGGCAGGTGCAGTACACTGCTGGCTCATATTTAAGTGATTGTCCAGTAGGACTCCAAGATCCCTCTCACAGTTACTACTATTGAGCAAGGTACCATCTATATTGTACCTGTGCATTTGGTTTTTCTTGCCTAAATATAGAACCTTACTTTTTGCACCATTGAATTTCATTCCAATGTTCAAGATCCTTCTGTATTTTAAACCTGTCTTCTGGAGTGTTGGCTATTCCTACCAGCTTGGTGTCATATGTAAATTTGATGAATTCCCCATCTATCCCCTCATCCAAATCATTGATGAAGATGATGAAGAGCACTGGGCCAAGAACAGAGCCCTGGGGCACCCCATTACACACTTCCCTCCATGTAGATGCGGTCCCATTGAGGACCACATGCTGAGTACGACCGGTCAACCAGCTATGAATCCATCTGGTAGTGATGCTGTCTAACCCACATTTTTCTATCTTATCAAGTAATAGGTTGTGGTCTACTTTAGCAAATGCCTTACTGAAATCCAAATAAATTATATCTACAGCATTCCTCTGGTCCACTAATTTTGTCACCTGGTCAAAAGAATGCAATAAGATTTGTCTGGCATGATCTGTTTTGACAATCCCATGCTGGCTTTTGGTTATGACTTTGTTTGCCTCTAGATTTTCGCTGATTTGTTGCTTGATTATCTTTTGCAGAATCTTCCCAGGTTTTAAAGTCAGGCTGATAGGTCTGTAATTTCCTGGATCTATTTTTTTTTCCTTTTTTGAAGATGGGAACTACATCAGCTCTTTCCCAGTCATCTGGTAGTTCTCTGGTGCTCCAGGATCTTTGAAAGATATAGTTCAGTGATTCTGAGATCACAACTGCCAGTTCCTTCAGAACCTTGGAGAGTAATCCATATGGTCTAGGTCAGGGGTAGGCAACCTTGGCTCTTTTATGACTCATGGACTTCAACTCCCAGAATTCTTGAGCCAGCATGGCTGGCTCAAGAATTCTGGGAGTTGAAGTCCATGAGTCATAAAAGAGCCAAGGTTGCCTACCCCTGGTCTAGGTGATTTGAACTCATCTAGGGGGGACAGGTGCTCACTTACCATTTTCTTGCCTATTTTAACTTGTGTTTCTAATCTGTTTTTTACGGTACTGTTTTTGATAGGTTGGACTGTTTCTTCCCTTTGTGTAAAGACGGATGCAAAAAACAAGTTAAGTAGTTCAGCTTTCTCCCTGTTGCTTGTCACCTTCTTGCCACTTTCTCCCACTAATGGACCAATCATTTCCTTAACTTTTTTTCTTGTTTTTAGTGTGAACATGTGAATACTATCAAGCGTAGAGCAAAAGATGAAATATTTTAAAACTAAAGTGTTCTCCAAGTGAGTGACACGTTTTTCCCATTCAAATTACAATTTTAGAAGTTTTGTAATACTTGTGCAACAATGGCCTTATCGTGAAACCTAGAAGTTCAGATTGCAATCAGCTATCCTTCAAGAATCCAGCCTTGTCTGCCTGCCTTGTGCCAAGTATTTATGCATGCTCTTTCTGAAGCTGAGCTAATTATCTTTCTGGATGGGCCTTATCTAATTCAGAGCTGATGTCATTATGAAAACAACCATTTAATAACTCCAGCCACATCAAGTAAACGAACAGCGGGAGGCTGCAACGAGTCCAGTCAAAGAGAGGAGGCAACCTGCTGCGCCGTCTGCTCTAATGAACGCAATTAGTCTGCAATGGGCAGAGGGGGAACAGCCGTGGCTTCTGCTGGAGATAAAAAAGAAGCTCACCTTGTTTCTGAAGACTATAATCTTGCACAAAGATAGATAAACAAGCTGCTTAAGCAGTCCTATAAATCCACATAATATTATGTTCTGCACAGAAGAGTCTGCTCTTTTTCACTAGGACCTTACTCTATTTCTTAGTTGTAATGCAGTCCCTAAAGCATAGATCCTACTAAGATATGATATACTCAGGGCCAATGTCCCTGAGCAGAAGGAATGGACTAAGCAAATACTTTGTGGCTTTATTCTAATTCTTTTTGGACAAAAGAAGATTGCACATCCTATCTCTACGTTTTTACTTTGTGGACCCTTTGTTATTGTACTTTTATACCTTTATATTCTACAGTTTAAAACTATTTCAACTTCAGGGTTCAAATCCAGATTCTATAATTAAGAGGGTCCCCAGAATAATATTTCAAGAGTGGCAGATGATGGGAGAACTGAGATCTTTGAAGATAGAACTAAAATGTTTTGTTACCCCTTCTTTTCAAGAAGGGAAGAGTTAATCCCTTTTGACTTAAAATTTAACTGCATTTTTTTCCAGCCACAGGATGGCCAGATCATTGTAGAGTCTGACTGACAAATTCAGGCATGAACAAGGGGGAAAGTGACAGTGAAAATTAGGTTCATGTTTCTGTGATTCCTCCTCAGAAGAGTTGATGCAATTGCATCTCATACCTAGATGGTGAACAACTTCTAGCTTTTCCTTTAGGCTAGGGGTCTCCAACTCCCAGTCCAAGGACTGCTACCGGTCTACACAAGCGGTGGGCGATCGCAGAAAACTCCATTTCTGCAAGCAGCTTCCCTTCTCCCCCACTACCACTGCTGGTCCATGGAGCCAGAAAAGTTGGGGACCACTGCTTTAGGCAACTCAGAGTTTTGTTTTTCTGAAAGTAAGAAATTAAATTTGCAGATTTATTTTCTTTCTTCTTACCTAGGCAAGAGTTGTAAGGAATAGTCTCATACAGGCTTTCATTTCAAGAGCAAGCAGATGTATGTAGAATTGCTACCGGTTTGTGCCCCAGCATTTTAAGTGGCAACTATTTCAAAACTATGCGAACCAGTATATTTGTAGAAAACTTCTTGTTCTGCCGCTTTTTATAGATGTTGATTGCAACCAAAAAATATACATCCTAGAATTTAGTGAGAAAAAGGAAAGAAAGAACCAGGGAGGATCATGCTAGCGTTGTACAGATATTTGTTCAAAAGCTAGAAAAGTCTTTAAGTATCACCAGCAGATTTGGGGAAACAACAGTCGGCTTTCATTTGAAAGACAGCAGTTACTAAAGAAAGCTTCTTGTTTTATGGCGCTCAGTTACCAGCAGCTTTTTTTCCCCCTGATCTTGCTTCTCTAGGGAAAGTAACCGGGTAGAAGAAAATGAGCTACAAAACAAGCTTGAAAGAATGAAAAAAAATGCCATGGAACTTTCAAAAATAACACTTGCTGTTTTGAAAGCTCGGTGCAATTAATAAGCAAACAACAGCAGGAGCTAGGGCAATAGGCTCAGCCTCAGTATAAATCCTTAGATAGTTTTATAGAAACTATCTTATTATCTGAAATAAGACTCATCAATGGCAGGACCATGAAATTCACGACAGGGTGAAAGATAAGTTGGTTCCCAGAGGAGCTCATGGAAAAGCTTTAAAATGAGGCAATTTGAATATAAAATCCAACAAAGCACACAGTCAGGCACGCTGCTTTCTTGGAAGCCAGAAGCTCAGGCACTGATCTCCTTTGTTATTGAAAGCCCATCTAGCAATGCCAAGGCCACACCCTCCTCAGTCCAATAGATGTTGGCAGGACTACCCTCCCTGTTCCTTTGGATCTGGCCATCAGCAAAGGCAACATATGATTGGCAATGGTTTGTTTTAAGGATCAGCAGAGTTCAGTCTTGCAGGATTTGCTTTGTTTTCTTTCACTAGGAGATCCACAAGCTGGAGCCTGTGAAAAATAGATTTTATTTCTTTATCCCCCACCATTCCCCACCCCCAGAGGTGACACATATGTTCTCCTCTGCTTCACTGTAGCTTCACAATTGCTCAAAGACTTAGGTTAGTCCAAAGAATAGCAAACTGAAAAAGCAATTCAGTGAATTGTTTGGCTCTTTCAAGAGCTGAATCCAGATTTTCCTAGTACTTGTCCAACACTCCAACCACCTCAGTTGCTTCCAATTCTGTAACCCAATGGACAACTTTCCCCCAGGATTTTCTGTTAATAACTGCTTCTTGGAGTTCTAAGTTCATGCATGCTTGTGTCATTTGTGATAACAGGTAACAGTTGGTCAGTTTTCTGACTGCCTTCAGTTTCTTCCAAATATCAGAATCTTCTCCAATAACTCTTTTTTATTTTATTTTATTTATTAAATTTATTGACCCACCTGTCTTACCATAAGGCAACTCTTACCTTTGCACTTTGTATTCAGCTTCATTGTTGGTGCTTCTAGAGATCACCCTGGTTTTACTTCATCTAATGCTGAACAGAGTTCTTACTTTAGGGACAAATGACCGAGCTTAAACTATCCCATTTTGGACACATTAGGAAAAGACTTAGCTCTGTGGAGAAGGCATTTATTTATTTATCATATTTGAATAGCCATCCATCTCATATGAAAGTGAGTCATGCTGGGAAAACTGGAAGGAAAGAGAAGAAAAGGACGACCAGCAGCAAGTGGATAGATTCAGTTGTAGTGATGATAAATATATATTGGAGGAACAGAAAGACCAGGTTAGGGACAGATCTTTGTAGAGCAAATCTACCTATATAATCAATAAAAATCCATCTGAACAATTTATTCTATATTTAGTCAAAGATATTCTCAACAAAATCCAGCATTACGATTCAAAGCATAACATTTTATTCATTCACACTTTCCGATGATCTAGTCATATGTTACAACTGCAAAAATCTTATATGTATCAATGTGATGTCTCTGTGCTTTAATATTTTGTCTTGGAGCTAAGACTTGTTACAGTCTTTCCTCCAAGTAGCAAATGTCTCTTAATCCATGATTACAGTCCTCATTTCTGTGTGTCTTTGAGCCTAAGAAGGCAATCTGTAATTCCCTCATTTTTTTTCCTCTGCATAAATACACTAAATTTACACTGCCTCATATAAGCTTTATATTTTAAATATCGAGCAATAGACTGGTTTTGTACTCCCTTTTTATTCTTTCAGCAAGAGATACCTTAAGTCTTCCTTGCTTGCAGCCATCAAAATGCCAGCATATCCAAAGTTATTGATGTTCTCCAAGCAGCTTGACTTCTAATTTTTATTTTTTCTAGTTCAGTAATTCCACCACATATTCTTCAGACAGACAGACAGACAGACAGACAGACAGACAGACGTACAACCTTAGTGCATTCCCAATTTCGAACCATCTAATTCCTTCTAAAAATGTGACTGGAGCTCGCAATCATGTCACATGCACATGCTCTGGTCAGTGAAATGGGTAGCATATAAATTTATCTCTGTCTACCTGTCTATCCGTCTGTTTAGCTAAGAAATGAACAACCTCCAAAATATCTCCAGTTATTACAAGTTCCGTCTACACAAAATGGGAAACCAACCTGCTATCAACTAATTGCACATATTCCAAAGATTTAAGTGCTAGATTTTGCTCACAATTGACTAATTTTACAACATTCAAGGGTTCCACCTCTACCCTAACTCTACAGCAGAAATGTCAAACTCGCGACGTCACATGACATCGCACGACATATCGGAGTTTTTTCCCCTTTGCAACGGGGTGGGCGCAGTTTCTTTGTGATGCGTCTGGCCCACGGGCCGGCAGTTTGACACCCCTGCTCTACAGTCTTCTTAATCTCAACACTAGTATAATGGAATAGAGGCCTATTCACAATTGACTGATTGCATTTAATCCATCCTGACCTTGGTATATCTATAGCAAAATAGATATAAGAGCACAGTCTAGTAATAAATCCAAAATACAGTTCAATATATTCCTATTCAGGAATATGTAGACTTTCCAAGGGATTGCTTGCTTGTTACTATATTACTTTGCAATTACATAATTGATGTAATGTGACAGTTGTTATGTTCTTAATATTAAAATATGTTTAAGGAAACAAAAAGGGTAAAATTGTGCAGAGTGTAGCCTTTTTCTGGATTCTGGTCAGGCAGTTTCAGAAATAAACTATTCTTAGGAACTCATCTCAATATTAACATTCTTTCTTGCATATAACTCTGTGGGGTTTCAAGCATCTTGAATTTTAAAGCTCTCAGATAATCACAAATCCTTCAAATCCAGGATTAAATTTACCTCTATCAGAAACCACATGTCCAGCTGTATCTTTTATTGTAGTACACATTCCAAATTATACTGAGGGGAATGCTTGAGCCATGTATCAAACTCGCCTCAGACAAACTATTTGGAAACTGCATCAATCCCCATTAGAGTTGCATTAGGAATGTCATTTCAGAACTCTTCAAAATATCAATGTAAAAACATATTCAATTAATTACTAGCCATGCATGCAAAAGGCCTCTGTTCCAAACCTGTATTCTCTAGGAATGCCTTGGAAAGACCCTTGTCTGAGCTACCCCTACCAATCAGTGTAAAGCAGGGGTGTCAAACTCAATTTCTTTGAGGGCCGCATCAGCATTGCGGTTGCCCTCGGGGTGGGTGTGGCCAGGGTGGGTGTGGCCTACTGGGTGGGTGTGGCCTACTGGGTAGGCATGGCCAGCTCCACATTGTTCGCGTCAAGGGGGCCTGTGGGGGCCTGGGCAGGAGTGGGACAGATCTGAGGATCTCTGGCAGAAAGGGGTGGGACCGGGGTAAGTGCCAAGGCATGGTCCATTTCTTCATTTCTCACAAAGGGTGACACCTCCCCAGCATGCACCCAGGGGGCGGGGCCGACGCGGCAAGGCCTGGCTCCTCACTGTTTCCAGATGGCCTTGTGGAGCTAAGACTGAATGCGTTTCAGCATAGATGGCCACCACAAAATTGTACATTGGCTCCCGGCCGGCCTGGGCCAGGGCCAAGGCAGTGGGGCCGTTCCCTCACTGTTTCCAGGATGACTTCGCGGGCCACATGAAACCACTTCGCAGGCTGCATCCGGCCCCCGGGCCTTGGGTTTGACATGTCTGGTGTAAAGATTATGAAGCTAAATGGACTGGCAGTTTCATATAAGGGCATTTACTGTGTTCCAAAGAGATTTCATTATTTCTTTTTTGTGCTTAGAAAGAATCCCTACCCTTAATTGTGAATTTAGCATCTGCAAGTATTGAGGATGCAATTTAGGGGTACAACAATTTTTAAAAATGGAGTTGAACACCAAAAAGAAAAGTTATTAGCAGACCAATTTTAGAATATACTTTTCATTGAAAATAATGTTCCTTATTCATAACTTCTCAACTAACAGAAAGAAACTAAATAAGGAACTTTTAGAGTGAAGACTGGAACAGTTTTGGAAGAAAAATATATATATTTTTCCTACTGGATACCCAGGTACTTCCCTGTCAAGAATACAAACTAGCTTGGAAAATAGTTACAAAATTTGCTGAACCCCAAAGTACAGGATATTCTAAGTGGAATCTATTTTATTTTCTGAGTATATTTGAAAACTGCAACAATGAATAACTGACAATTACAGAATTTTTAATGAAACAGAACACTTCAAAGAGAAAGCAGATATATCGGCATTCAATAAGAGTTGATCCCCACAGTTGGATAAAAAAAAAATCAATGGGATATTATAAAAAAAAGAATCAGTAGGAGAGTTCTCTGCTAGAATAAATGACAACTTTTCAAGAGTCTTGGCTAGCAGGGATATCAAAAATGGAGTCACAGTATCAAAGAAAAGTGATTTTCAGCTTATTTAATACCAATAATATTAATATTCTTACCTCTAGAAAAAGTGAATATACTTCATAGCATGATTCCCCATTGTAGATATCACCCCAACTGATTGTTCTCAAATAGTTGCTGAGATAAACATGTCTTGAGATGTTCTTAGAAACAGAATGGAATGCTGATGTGTATGTATAAATACTGTATACATTCATAAATAATTACCTATCACTGTATCAGGGAAGACTGAAGTAAGGAAGCTTGTATGCCAGCTTAATCTTCCTCTTCAAAACTAACTTTTGATGAGCACCTTGGAAATCCTTATACTGTATTCCTTTCCTCTGATTATTTTTAACAGAAACATAGCTTGGACAGTTTTTCAGATAGAAGGTTGCCATCATAGTTGAAAAGGCTGAGCAGGCAATTATAAGAAAAGACCATGACAGAGTGGCCATCTATTTACTCTGCATGCAAAAAAAAAACCTGATTACTCAGGCATTTGTATGTTTTAAAAAAGAGAATTTGGGCTGGACTGCTTAAGAAAATAGCAAGCAGTTGGAATAGAGAAAATTTCACATTAAAGGGATTGGCAGTCTAATATCTAAAGAATGTTAGGGATGTAACAAAGTTTGTCCTGAAATGTCAAGACCTAAAATGCATTTAGACATCAAAAGGACAGTTGTGGAATATGTGACTAAGTTGTTTACAATCTTTACCCCTCTCTTTAAGAACTTCTTGAATTTGGACTATTTTTTTCTCTCTTTTTATCACTATTTCTTCAACTGAGCTTTTACTCTCTTGCTGTAAGACCTGACTCATGTGCTAGTTTCCTGCTCTGCTCAGTGCTTCTGTTCTATCACAGGTGTAAAGGTTTTTTCCCCCCAATTCATATTAATTAAACTCGGACTGCAACATTCCATTCCTGGTAGATTTTCTGGACTGTTTTCAAGGGAATCGCTGCATGAGGTACATTTCCATAGTCAAAATAATTTCAGTTGTGTCTGCAGCATAGAAATGGATGTAGTGAAAGAGGAAGAATAATGCTAAGATTGGAAAGCATTAAAATGGCATGGTATGGGGCAAAGATATTTGATCTCTAGGAAAAGGCACAGCAGCTGTGCTATCTGAAGGTGGTTTTCATGAGAACAGAAATGGATTGTTCACCTTGCAACAAAAATAGGTTGAGAGATTCTTTGAACAGTCTTTTATTTTCCATGAAACAAACAACTAATAAGTTTTTTCTCTTTGATTGCACGAGCCAAGGCTGCAATCCAGGCCATGGTTAATCGTGTTTAAACCTCATTTGTTTCAAAGGGATTTAAACAAATAGAACTGTAAGCTGGGCTTTAGCCCAGATTTTCAAATGCTCATTGCCTACAGCAAGATCCAAACTTTTGAAAATATTTCAAACCACTTTTTGGCATTCAGCTGAGTTAAAGATTTTCAAATTTCATTCAGTCATGACAGCTCCCAGTTCAGTTCTTTATGATAACACTTTCAAGTCTACAGTGGCATCATTCATGCCATATGCTCAGGAAGACCAAAACTAGTCCAAGAATGTCTTGCTCTGATTTCATTGGTACAGGGCATAATGACTGCACCAAGGACAGCTGTCAAAAATATAGGTGAACACTGGAGTGCAGGGAGAATAAGCAACTACACTGTGTCTTTTAAGGCTATTTTAGAAAGCTTGCTTTGAAATTAGGATTATTTAAGGTAGAGTGATGATTATATGTGTGAAAGCAGTAACCTCTTTTCCATCATGGGCAATTTAAGGATAAACAGTAGCAGGTTTTGCCCAAGGAACTAATTAAATTCTGGACATAATTCTTCTGCTGCTGTTGCTACAGTTGCAGCTATAGCTCAGTTACATTTTCAATATTCAGAGCATGCACATATCTACACACAAATTGTGGAAAAGGTGTCTTAGAAAAATAACCCTATATTGTAAAATTAGCCGCTAGGATGCAGCAGGCAAAAGCCACAGCCCTGCATGCTATCCATTATTAGGGAATAATACAGAGGGACCTCAGCCCAAGGTCTCTCTTTTTCCCCCCAATGGTTGTTCCCCCTCTGTTGAGATTTAGAAATGAAGGTTCCCTCTCAGCCCTGCCCTTTACAGAGGGGCCCCTGCAGGATCAGGACTTCTCAATTCTTACTCTTTTTTCTGAAAAAGTGTTTCCCCAATATCAAAATGGCCCCAACAGTATGATCTTTGGAAAGCCATTAAGACCTGGCTATGTCACAATGCTGGCGTTGAAAGACTCATTTGGGTCTCTCCTGATTTGTATGACATTATGGTTGTTTATCAAGGTATGGAACATTAATTATATTGTTATTTTATTATGTTATATTTATACTGTGATTTTTTTTAAAAACCCGTTGTAGGAAGTCTATAAGCTGCTCAGAGCAGTATAGAAGACTAGCAAAATGAATTAAAATAAATGACATCAGCCTCCAGGTCCTAGCATTTTAAAAAACTATTGTAGAAGTTCCTTGCATTTCAGGAGTGGGTTCTTGAATGGTAAGAAGGCATGAATTTAGAATATCCATTAATTTGGAGGCATCTTCAGGATGTTGGGGTTTTTCTATTTTTGCAATTTAGTGAACTGGTCTCATGCCCATCACACATGCAATCCTCCCTTATTCTGTATTTTTTTAAAATGTCACTGGTGCTCCTTTATAGGAAAGGCATCACCCCCCCAGGCCTTTTTTCTTAGAAAGAAAAAAGAAAAAAAAAGAAAGTTAAGGTATTTCATAAAAAGCTCAGTATTACAAAACTGGACATTTCCTCTTACTATGTGCCAGCATGCAGCGTAACAGATACCTGTGGTGCTCCTGAGGTATCTGTGGTGCTCCTGATTCTATGGCTAAAGAAAAAAAGCTTTTGCGCTTCTTCTATTGTATCAGGGGATAACATCATTATAAATGCTCCAACCCAAACCACCCTGCAGGAATTCTTTGATCAGCTGCAAGAAGGTCAGCAATTCACTAATATACCCAGCTTGCCTCCAAACTTTCCAGACGTAATATTGGAAGGCTGTATTGTTACATACAGAAAGTACATTAATAGAAAGGGACTCCCCCCTACTCAGAGGCTGCTACCCACTTCAAAAGCTTTCCATCAAATACTCCCCTCCCACCCAGGAAGAGATGGTTTCTTGTTCTGGATGCCTTTGATGTCGCCGTAGGTTTGTTAGCCAGCAAATACAGCATGGGTTTTGAATAAGCAGAGCTCAGGATTCCTCCCATCTCAAGCCTCCAGGAAATTTTTCTAAAGTAGAGAGTAGAAACCTGGCAGCAAAGTACCAAGCCGGAGCAAAGAATGAAATTGCCAAAAAGAAGCATCCTAACCCTCCTACTCATATAAGCTTCCCTCTACATTTCTTCACCCCTGCCATTTCTTCTCCCTGACACTTGTCTTCCTGCAGGAATGGAGTCCTAATCACAAGACGCCAAAGGATGAGAAGAATAAGAACATGCCTTCTGGCCCTTTCTATCCACAGATTCCCTCTATATATTGAAGAATTAATGGAGAAGTCATCACAAAAAGGAACAGGTGCAGAGGTTGGAGTTCTTCCTAATACCTGTATCAAGGCAGTTTATAGATAGACTTTGGATTTGCTGTACAGCAAGACTGTCTGAAACAGAATGATACTAAGGAGTAATACTCTTGACACAAATATTTTGAAATTAGTTTGGAACAATATGAATTTAACTATTTTGTTCTTAAGTAAATGTATTTTTACAGGTCTTTTAATACTCCTATTTTGTGATTTGTTAGACTAAACCCAAACTGTTATTAGTCGATGCAATGCAACAGTTTATTAATTAATTCATAAAGCTTCTATTTATCCAAAGCAAAAGATTTGCAAAAGGCAGAAAAAGTAACATTTCCTTCAAGATGGGCATGAATCACGGTGGCGTATTGGATCCATCCATGTAACTTCTTGGCATGTAATATGGAAGTGGTCAATCATCTTGATGATTCCATATCCAAATGGTACCTGGTTTGACTGAATTTGATTTTTTTGAGAATAACCATTTTTTACTAGATGCTCTGCCACCAGCTACAGACAAAAGGTTAACATATACGTCAAATAAATAACAACAACTATAATCCTAAGAATTCAGGACATACAAAACATAGTCTATACCACTTAACATTGGCCTTTCTCACTTGCTACTGGAAAGTATACAATTTGTTTCATTTTAATTTTAATCTGTATCTTTATAAATATTGAAACCATGTGCTGCCCATAGGGACAGATCAGCTGTTTCAGAACAATTCAGCGTATGTGATGCAGGATGCACCTGTAATACAGTAGCACTATTGTATAACTGCTGCAGGAACAGAAGATGACAATCAGATAAAACTGTGCTGTAAATGCAGTGTGAGTGATGTGAGCCAACCCTGTGTCAGCTAGAAGTGTGTTAAGTAACAGTCCAAACATGGTGCGAGTAAAGAGGCTTTTGGCAGAGCCATCGGTATTCTACAACTGTCAGAGTGGTTCTTTTGTACCACTGGCAACCCGTATAGCACAGCCCTTTCCTGATTTATGAGCAGGAACTGAGTAGGCTGAATTCTGGAAGTGTAAAAGGAGTTTGAATCCATTTCTGCAGGCAAACACCCAGTGGAGAGTTATGCCAAGCATATCACAGCTGCATCTCCACATGTAGAACAGGATAGCTCTGGCCGCAGCTCACATATAGACACATACTCACGCATATGTTTATGCATGTAACATACATATGCATGTGCTTACACATACATTGACAATTACTCCCCCCCCCTTTCACTTAGCACTTCATTACTCATCTAGAGAAACAGCTTCCCAGTGTTGTGTTGCTAGAGTATTGGGCAGATTCACTATGGCTTGCAGTAGTTGCCAAACATTTTCTTGACAGTTCATGAAGACTTATTTTTGTTTTCTGGAACCACTACTCAAGGTTGTAAGACTCCTTCTGGATCAAATTAAAGTAAAATCTTGATTCC
>NW_015386234.1:146861-164507 GCF_001527695.2 Protobothrops mucrosquamatus
GACTGACCTAGGGTGAATTTTAAATAGGGATAATTTTTAATGATTTTAAATAGTCACAGCCACTAATATTTGGGTTTTAATTGGTTTTTAGAAGGGGTAATTCTGTATATTGTTTTAACATGCTGTGAGCCGCCCTGAGTCCCATGGGGAGAAGGGCGGCATATAAATTTTGTAAAATAAAATAAATAAATAAATAAATCCAGTACGAATATCATGCCACAAGATAAGGACTAGTTCCCCTTTCTCAATCTGCTGGTTCCTCTTTGGCCATCAAACATATATGACAGATAATGACAAATAATTTCCATTTTTAATCATTTCTACCAGCTGAAAAATCAACTAAATGTAACAAATTAATTAAAAGGAAAAAAACAACTGTTTTACAAAAATGTTTGCTTCCTTTGATTTTAGATAAAACACACTGATATTAGATATTTTAAAAGAATACCTCTTTTAAGTCAACATGGATCATATAAAGCTTTTATAGAAATTTGCTTCTCTATTTTACATCATTTTAATCACAATATTTGCAAGCTGATTTATCTGATAAATTGAGTAAGCAGCAACTTTACACAGAGATGAAAGTAAATCTGAAAGAAATGAGAAGGTCATGAACAACAACTATCAGTCAGCAGACATAATGAGAACTCCTTAGTTTCACAACACATAGACTTAACCATAGTTTCAACTAGGAAACTCTAAGCATCCTAGACCAAGCCAAGCAAAAAATGCTAAAGAATTCCTGAAAGTGTGGCTGTCTGATAAATAGGCCATCAACAGGCACTTTGAGATAAACACCATCTATATACCATTCAAAAGAGACAATCAAAAAGCCAAAAAAGAAAAGAGATCAAAATATCTCCCCACCAGCAATCAACACAAGACGAGCAGAGATTAACACAAAGATTAACATTAGTCTAACAATCCAAAAGCAAACAATATCCCAGTCAAGAAACTACCAACTCTGACAAACAAGCTAATGATAAACAACAATCCAATCAAGAAACCACCAAGACCCTCCCACCAACACTGACAGGGTGAATCATTAGTATATAAAATGAGAGCAACCCCACTCCCTACTAGCACTGATGATGTTACCAAGTTTGATAATGAAATATCTGCAAGAAAACAACCAAGTCCAGAGAGCACTAAGGAGCCTGCAGTTCAACTCTGAACTATTATTATTCTCTTCTATTGATTTATTAACTATATCTGGAGGCACTTCCATATGAAGGCTCTTGGTACCATCAATCTGCATGTATGGTCATATCAGTTCAGAGCATCCTTTTAAACAGACTGGGAATTCTCCTTGGCAAACAAAAATTGCTGCAACAAAAGCAGATGGTCTTGCTTTGATTTCAGTCATTAGACAATAACTGAATTGTCTGAGCACTGATTGGCTTTGATATCTCTGCTGATCTATTGGTCAGAAACAGTACATTCTGATTGATCTCAGCAAGCATTACACAGAATTGTGCTAAATCTCAGATTGTTCAACCAGAGTTTACTTCATAAACCACACCTGACTGTATGCATAGTATGCTGAGCCATAAGCCATGATTTGCAAATTACAGTGGCTGTGTTATAGTTGAAACTAACTAGCTTTTGATAATGCATAAAGCTAATCTTAAAGTAGCAAAATTAAGAGTATAAACAGTACTTCAAAAGAGATCAACATTTATTTGAAAGACTCTAAAGTAAGACATATACTGTCAAACTCCAAAGTAATTTCATGATGCTTCAGCCATTTTTGTTTCTTGGCTTGCCTACAGATCCAGGGGGGAGGAGGGATGAATGGAATGTGCATTTGCAGGTGTGAGCTGGGAAGTCTGGGAATCAAGGTTATTCTGATTATTTATGAGGTTACAAAAGATTTCTCTCATAATAATTGTCTAATTTTTAATTGGGGAATGTGACTTGCACTGTCAGGGGGAAGAGGAGTTTCTATACTTTTAATTTATTGTTCTGGCGCCAATTTAGCCAGAGCTGGTTTTCTACTCATCTGTGCCGAAATGGTGTGCTCAATAAAGTTTTGCATTAAAGATTGGAATGTCTCAGCTGTGCTTACTTCATTGAGATCATCAGTCAGAATCTTGACACCTACAATGTGCTAGCTTCCCAAACACAGACTAGTTTTGTCTTGAGAAAACATCGGCATGTTCTGCCTCTTCTTGTTCCTGTACCCTACATTCATATCTTTTTCAAGTTATATTTCTTCCAGTGTAACTCTATCCAAGAAGTTTTATAACTAAAGTGCAGTTGTTAAATGAAAGAATACATATTCTCCATTTCCATGAAGTTATAAATATTTTCAATTATTGGATACAATAGTAAAATTTGTAAAATCTATTATCTTTCTGTTCATTAATTTCAATTATTAATGTAAATAACGTATATTTGTATACAAATAATACAATTTGTGTAAGGTATATATATTATTTGTATACCTTATACAAATATATATATGTATATATATATATATATATATATATATATATATATATATATATATATATATATATATATATATATCTTAAATACATTAAATAAATTTGAACCAGTATTTGTAAAGCTCAAACCACTTTTTTAAAAGAAATCATATATGCTAGAATCAACAAAACAAAAACAAAAAACTAAGAACCAAATAAGAGTTTAAATACCCCAGGCTGAGGTTTTTCCTCTCTTAATTGTTTCCCCCCCCCCTCTCTTTTGTTCTTTTAATTTGAATGTTGAAAAAGCCCTTCACACTTCAAGATCTGAGAAAAGTGTAGGCTGAGTATGTGGTGAGGAAAAGGATGTTATCATAAAGAAGATCGGAGTGATTAATCTCTTCTTAGAATATGATCCTAGACTTCTGGTTTCACTATAAACTGAAGCAGTATTTATCAGGCTTAGTAGCTGCTTTAAGGTATGTGAACTTCAACTCCCAGAATTCCCTAGCCATCAAGCTAGGAATTGAAGTTTACATACCTTATAGTGGCTAAAGTTGAGAAACAGCGACCTACAGACAAGTACCACTTTATGGAAGAGTTTTAGTTGAACTGTAGAAATACTCAAACTACGAGTACATGCCAAAACTTTGTTCCCCTAGCATTCATGACCAAACATATGTTACATATGCCTCTTGTATCAACAATGGGAAGAAGATAAATTGGAAAGCCTTGGTTAATCAGCTAGGACTGTAAATAGTATAAGAATACTATGAACAAAAAAAGAAAACTAATGAGGTACAGAGAGAACTAATGCTTTTTTGTATGAATGTGTTATTTTTGGGACTCAGAGCAAACTTCTGGGCTTTAATTCTAAATGGGCTACTTTTCATCTGGCTGTAGTTGAGACCTCTCAGGGAACCAATTAAAAAGCAGCACAACAGAGCCAAACAAATCTGTAATTTGTTCATTCCTGTCATACGCTACAGGGGCCTATATTGGCTGCTGAGGGTTCTACAGTGATGTTTTGGCTCCTGCTGAATTATCCTTTTTTTTCCCTTTCCTTTTGGAAATATTCAGGAAGGGTGCCTTTGAAACAAAAGTACAAAAACACAAATATCAAAATCAAACACCCATCAATGATTGTGTGAATAAATAGAACTATAGAAGTCAACACTTTCTACAGGTACATTTTTCAATGGGAAAGAATGAATTGAATTGTGCTTTCAAATGTATCTTTCTCTTTGGACAAAAACACTGACTCTAGTATCAGCAAGACTAGCTAGGTTCTGAGCTATCTGTATATTATAGAAAATTGACAGAAAATCATGATTGGCATCACAGAATAACACACACAGTTACTACAACAATGTACTTCTAGTGACCCTACTGTATTAGACTCTGGGCTTCCAGGATGGGACTGCAGAACCACCTCCACGTACACACACACACACACACACACACACAGAGAGAGAGAGAGAGAGAGAGAGAGAGAGAGAGAGAGAGAGAGAGAGAGAGAGAGAGAGAGAGAGAGAGATTTTGGAACCTGTTGAAGCTAGCTTAGCTTCCTTTTGCTAAAAGGTAAGACTTTCAACATGTCCATGTAACCATCAAGAATTGCATTCAACTCAAGAGAGGTTTTACCTTTTAAAACTTTGGGAAAATATGAAGTAGCTTTTTATTCAGGCAACATCAAGAATATCAAATGAATGTATCCTCTCAACTGTCTCTAAAACTCTTGGTGAGAGTTAGACAAGCTTTTAGTTTCTAAAGATCATCTTGTGTATCAGGGAGAGCAAACACTATCAAGCTTCAAATATGTATATGTGCATTTATTTATAACAGCTACATACTGCCAGACTTCCAGCAGCATACAATATATAACATTTAAATCAAAGAAAATAAAATCAAAGTATGGTAACATAAAATGTAGCTTATATTTTATAATATAGATTTTTTTCCTGATCATAATGAAGGAAAGAAGTCTTCATTTTAAAAACAATTGGGTACTTTTTAATTACTCTGAAATGGATCAGTCAAAATAGAGACAACACCACCATAGCCAAAAACTAATTAATACCTCCCAGGAAACCTCCAATCACCACCCTATCCCCATCCATTAAAATCTTAATATTCTACAAATCCTGAAAATAATCACATCTTCTAATCTAAATTGATATGCTAAGGAACTGTCATTGGGACACTGGGGAAAAGGTCTATAACACTTCCCCACTAACTCCCACTAATCACTGCCTCAGTATTGCTATCCTAAAGCCCAGAGAATCTGATTACTAAATTTAAAACATAGAGCTACCTTAAACTAAAATTTCTTAAGTAGCTAGTCAAATTAGCAGCCATTCTCTTGACTGAACCACCACATAGCAGCTAAAATAAAAATCTGAAGTTTAGCCTAACTAGCTTAAACATCCGTCCTGATTGCCTCTCCTTATTAGGGCTGGGAATGAAATACTAATGGAACAGCTAAACAGCAGGATGACAGGCATATTGCATATTCACAATGTCTCCAGGATATGGTGCACTTAATCGAAGCAAAAGCTATGTGAGAATGAGTATATCAGCATTTTGTACTGGATTATAGTTAGCATTGTTTTCAGCCATTTATTTATTGGGATCTATCCCCCTCCTAGCTTTGGGAAGGACAATTGGGAGGTGGAGTGTGATTAAGTCCATGCAGTGGTGTTATCCTCCTTGGGGGAGAAAATGGTCCTGTTGCCTTGAAGGAAGTGGTGGTACATTATCCTTCCTCAGGAAGTCATTGTTGGACCCAACCTAGTTGAACCCAACAATATCCATCCAGTCTTCCTTTCAGGGAAGGTTGTTCAAAAGGTGGGTTGCAGCTTCAGAAGGTCTGGAGGAAACAGGTTATGTGGGGCATTTTCAGTCAAGTTTTAGACCCCGGCATAGTACACAAGACAGCACAGACTGTGTAGTGCAGTGGTTCTCAACCTTCCTAATGCCGCGACCCTTTAATACAGTTCCTCATGTTGTGGTGGCCCCCAACCATAAAATTATTTTCGTTGCTACTTCATAACTGTAATTTTGCTACTGTTATGAATCGTAATGTAAATATCTGATATGCAGGATATATTTTCATTGTTACAAATTGAACATAATTAAATTCTATTCTATTCTATTCTATTCTACTCTACTGTACTCTACTCTCTTCCATATTGTCTATTCTATTCTCTCTTCCATATTGTCTATTCTATTCTATTCTATTCTATTCTATTCTACTCTCTTCCATATTGTCTATTCTATTCTATTCTATTCTATTCTATTCTATTCTATTCTATTCTATTCTATTCCATTCCATATTGTCTATTCTATTCTATTCCATTCCATTCCATATTTTCTACTCTACTCTACTCTGCTCTGCCCTGCTCTACTTTGCTCTATATTCTATTCTGTTCTGTTCCGTTCCATTCAATTCCATTCCATATTTTCTACTCTGCTCTGCCCTGCTCTGCTCTATATTCTATTCTGTTCTGTTCTGTTCTGTTCCGTTCCGTTCCATTCCATTCCATATTTTCTACTCTGCTCTGCCCTGCTCTGCTCTATATTCTATTCTATTCTATTAGACAATTTAGGATCGTCTTCTTCCTGGTTATTCGAAAAAGATTCAGTTATAGAAATGACAACTTTCAGATCATTCTCTACATCTCCCAGCTTTGCATTTGGAGTGAAATGAATCCCAAATTGCCCTTAGTATATTTTATTATTTTATTTCAAAACGGTCAGAGAGGAGGGTAATTTCCCTAAGAACCGCCCGCCGTGGTGCTCGAGGAACTCCTGTTTCTCAGCCCTGCCCCTTTCAAGGAGGAGAGTTTGGGTGGGGGGGAGCAGAGGGAAAGCGTTCTCTTCTCATGGAATAAATTGGCCTTGGTGGCTCGCCGTACGCGAAGCCTTAAGTAGCGTGAGAGTTGGAAGAGCGAGGGGTTCGCCTTTCCATCCCTGCTGCGGGGCTTGCAGCTTTGTGGGTTGGTACTTTCACGCTCGCGGGATTCGAAATGCCACAATGGCTCAGAACGTTCAGAGTGTTACATTGTCTCTCACACTGCCCATCACTTGCCACATTTGCCTGGGAAAGGTAAACGCCACCCTCGCCGTTTTGGGGGTTTCACAAAGGGACCGCACGGAGTGGAACGTGTCCGGTGCCGATGCCCCACTCCCTTGCAAAATGCGTGTGGGACGCAGGAAAAAGCCCCCTCGGTGGGGGAGAGGAGGAGAAGCGCTTTTAATTCCACGCGTTCTTTCTTCTTTTTCTCCCCACCTCCACCCATTTCTTGCGTGGCTTTGAATGGGCGATTATTTCTGAATTCTAGCTTTGTCCCTAGCTTTGGAAACGGCTCGCCGAAAGCTTTATAAGCGGTGTCTCAGTAAGACCATCGGAAATATGTGTTTTCCGATGGTCTTAGGCGACCCCTGTGAAAAGGGTCATTCGACCCCCAAAAGGGTCGCGACCCACAGGTTGAGAACCGCTGGTGTAGTGGATGACCTCTGGTGAAGTTGCCTTATTCCTATGATGTTACTTTTAAACCATTCTCAAACTGTGAGATAGTCCTTGGGTCCTTAGTTGTATCAGTGCTAATGTTTTTCTGTTTATTTTAATATCATCTGACAACAGTTTCAAAGTGTACAAAATCTGTTAAGTTTTGTTACTCATGACCTTGTCTTGAGTCAAATGATTCAGTAACTGGAATTAGCAGTAGAGACAGGATAGGGATTGGCAGTGGGGCTGTAAATTTTATGTCAAGAGAGTTTTCTGCCAATGCAAGGAGAGGAAGATAACACTCAGCAGTGGCAAAAGGCACTGTACCACCATCCCTGCCCCCCCTTCTTACAGGCCTTCTGTCTTATCAAAACTGAAGCCTGGGGCAAAGGACAGATACCTCTTATCAGAGACTTTGGGGCTTTAAAGGAGGCAAAAGCATAAACTGCTGCTCTGGCTTCCCCAATAGAGTTGTAGTTGTCACCTTCAGATGGAAAAAAAAACCTCTCATTCTTTAGCTTGAGAGCCAAGGGTAAAGGACAGTGGGCATATTGCCAAGCAGAACCAACGGCTTTAAACATCAAGCAACATACCTTTTATAATTGACAAGAAGCAATCCTGAAAGACAAACCTAACAAAATCTAATTCCTGAATGTGTATAATTTTATTTTAAATAGGGTACATTATAGTATACCTTAAAGAAAGCAGTAAAACAACAATATATATATCACTTAGATAATCCCTTTCCTGTCTTAACAAGAACTGTTGATTTAATGCTAAGATAAGATAAGATAAGATAAGATAAGATAAGATAAGATAAGATAAGATAAGATAAGATAAGATAAGATAAGATAACCTTTATTGTCATTTTTTTACTGTGGGCACAATGGCACACATCAAAAATGAAATTTAGTTGCTCGCTCTCAAAGTGAAACACATACATGACACACACCTAAACATACTATGTACAACATATGTACAGACCCACACCCCTTAATATAAATAACAAATAAATATTAAATACTGTTCATCTTGAATATATAATGGAAGGAGGAAGCTTGAGAGTTCACAAGGTTAATAATGTATGGAATGAAACTATGGCTGAATCTGGATGTTCTGCTGCGGATACCACAAAGCCTCCTCCCCGAAGGTAACAAGGAAAACAGGTCGTGAAGAGGATGTGTAGTGTCCCAGATAACCTTGTGACCAGTTTTTCTTAATACACAGTATTTAAGAAAGGTCCATGAATGCTACCTATACCACCTTCCATATCATCCATACCGTTAAGCACAAGCATCTACTAGTTAGTGCCAATTGACAGCTGAAAAACAGAAAGTGCTCTTCTACCAACTTGAATCAGACTAAAAACAGTTGTCAACTGAATAATGAAGTGTAATTTTATAACTTTACAAAATATGAACCTAGAGTTGAAGCAAAATGTCATGGTACCAACTATTCAAAGACATAGAGTGCATATAATGTACTGTGTGACCTCATTCTATTATATTAGAACACAACTGAAACTGTACCATTAGCAATAGGATCAGCCACTGCCTTGGAAGCAATTAGACCAGGTTTATTGCTGATTGACACACCATCTGGTTTTTTTGAATAAGGAAAAGCACCTCTGCTATGTTCCCCACATTACTGCACTCATACGTATCTGCACCTTTTATTATATTTTTAGACATAGGGAAGTACCTCTTTTGAAATATCATCTGTTCTCCAGCAGTGAAAAAAAGGGAGTCGCTTGTTCTAGGTGAAAGCATATACTTTAGAAGCTGCATGATGCAAGAGAAGGAAATGGATCTGTGTGTCATCTAGGAAATCTGGAAGTAAGAAAAGAAATGTTCTGATCAAAAAATACTTATAAATCTAAATGTCATTGATCTGACTGTAATTTAGCAATAGAACACTTTTAAGAGTTTACTAACAGCCAGTTTGCTTACTAAATACAACAACCTAATTGTTCAATCAAGTGTGCCTCTCAAGAACCAGCTACACAGTTTTGTGTAGTTACCTGTTTTGCACAGGTAACTTTATCACCATTTTCCCCAGCCTGGTGCCCTCACCAAAAATAGAATTCTACTTGTAAAATTCTCAGCTATTTCACTGTGCATTTGAGAGAGAGAGAAGAGTGTTCATGGAAATAGGAATAATCTAAGAATTAATGAAGTAGTTTTATATCATCATTTTAGCCATTGTCTACCCACTGCAGGATGAAGACCTCTTCCGCATGTTTCCAACCAATATGTTCCTGAGCTTTCTTTTGCCAGTTGGACCCGCAATACTTGCTGATGTTGTTGATCCATCTTGTTTTAGGTCTCTTTTGTGGATGCTTTTTATCATGTGGGTTCCATTCTATGACTGCCTTGGTCCACCTGCCATCAGTTCTCCTTGCTATGCGACCAACCCATTTTTATTTCAATTATTTTACTCTCTTGATGATATCTGTATACTTTTGTTTGTTCTCTAATCCATGTACAGGTCTTTGTATCTTGTGTTATAACAGCGGTTCTCAACCTATGGGTCGCGACCCCATTTGGGGTCGATCGACCATTTCACGGGGGTCGCAAAGCAAGGCTGTCCGCCATTTTTTTTCCCCTTTTCCGGCGGGTGCCTTACCTCCCTTGGGCTGGGCCAGCTGGTGGTCAGCCTGCTCCGTCTCTGCCGCTTGCCAGCTATGCCTCGGCCGGCGCAGGGGGCGGAACCACGCATGCGCGGTGCTCCCGGGCAGGGAAAGTCCTCGACTTACGACCGGTTGGGTAGTCCTCGACTTACGACCGGTTTAGTCCTCGACTTATGACCGGTTAGGGGTTGCGGCATTAAAAAGGTTGAGAACCACTGTCTTATAATGCCGAGCATGTATCTTTTCATGGCTCTTTGTGCCACTTTTGTGTATATATATACATAGATTTATATATACATAGAGAAATAAGCCAAGTTTAGCACCTAGTAAAGTAAGTCCTATCATAAGGACAGTAACAAGCAAAAGGCTCCATGTATATGTGCATGCATAGGCTCAGGCCTTTCTAGGTAGCAAAGAAAGAAGAGCCAGAGATAACAATCTCATAGACAAAAAGTGAAGTGGAAGCAAAGCAAAAAGACTAAGTCCTTAACTCTTTGCTTATATCTACTTCCCCAAGGAGTCAGCCACACTGGAGTCACACTTCTAACATGAAATGCCCCCTCTTCGAAACTGCTATAGGTTGTAAGAATAAGAGAACAAGCCAGAACGGTTGCTCTAAGCCTTGACATATGGAGCATTCTTTTTAGAGAAAAGAGGGATTTAAACTCTTGTTCTGTTTTGTTGATTAGGTTTATAAATTGTGTTATAGAGTTAACTCTAAGTCAGTGCAAATTCCTTAATTTATAGTGAAGAAAAAGTGTCAGCTTTGTATCTACATTGACTAAATTCATATACTGTACTAAAAACTATTGTCTTTTTCAGCATAGCATAGTATGATAATGTAATTAAACAAACTTTAGCTTGGTTTTGATAGCAAGCCAGTTTAAAATCATGGTTTGATTTGGAATGCAAACTTGGGTATTTGCGGTGTAATTTCCTGTCTTATTGGTTTCTGTATCCTAACCCATTAACAATTCTGCAAAGATGCAGGGCAAAAAAATAGTTTTAAAAGGAAGGAAAACTAGGAATTGCCCAAACAAGGCATGACTCTGGCTTGTGCAATATCATTAAAACACTATAGCTAATCAAGGTATGTGAAATATGGCAATTTTTCTTTGCTGGATCCAATAGATCCAGCAGAAGGATGAAGGTGAGGGGAGAAAAGGACAACAATACTGCCTCAAAAAAAAAAAAAGAACCAAATCTTCAAACTGCATATCTGATCAATGATCTCCTTTGCATGACATCTCTTTTGGCTTTGAATACTGAGACTGCAGCATGAAAGGAAAAGGTGAAGAAAAGACCTCCCTAGCAAATTTCTAGGTATCATTTGTCCAGCACTCAAAGTTCTTTAAGGCCAGTACTGGAGTGTCATAAATCAAACCAGCTTCAAAAACATTTAAGAATCATTCTAATGATGAATGAAACTCTTTCCTTCCTTTCTTCTCTCCCACTCCTTCCCAGAACAGAAAGGAAGAGGGTTGGGATGGGATAGGGGGAATGCTGCTAACGGAAAAATACTTTTTAGAGGAGGCCTTGCCAGGAAACCGTAGGCACATCTGCTCTTAACGGGTTTCAGCTGAAACTACTGAAAATATACATGGGGCTATTTATATGGAACAGCTTGTATACATGATAAGATTACAATTTGGAGGATAACAATGGGCTTAGCTATGGAAAAAATAAGCCTGCTAAAACTTCTTTTCTACACATAGCTGTAACATTTTACCACATATGTTGCTGGGGAGGGGGCAAAATTTGTTGAGAATTAGGAATCTCAGCATTTCCAGATTAGCATCAAACAAACTCAAGATGTCTCAGCAACTTTTTGCCAAGACTTAACTCCTTAGTCTACTCAATTCCTAGTGAGCGACAATTTTGCTCAATCAAAAAGATCCTGAAGGATGTGGGCAAAAACAATTTTAACACTAAAAATTCCTTAATAAAATCTCTCGATTATATTATTTTAGGGTCTGTAAATATCTCAGATGTTCCATATGGGTTAGATGTAGATTTTATTGTATTATTTAATGATAAAGAATAGAACCATCATGGCAGAAAAAAAATCTCTGTACAACTGAAGAAAGCCCGTAGAATTAATGTAATAGGCACTGGGTTGAGCAGCTGCAAAGAAGAATGTCTGGGTGTCTAAAGAAACTTTCTATTTTCATCAAAATTGCATAAGCAGCCCTGTGTGTTGCATCACAAGCTCCACCCTTAAAGAGCTTGTGTGTGATGTTCCAAATGCACATACAGAATAAGTTGGAAGGGATCTTGGAGGTCTTCTGCTCAAACAGGAAACCCTGTAACATGTCAGACAAATAGTTGTCCACTTTCTATTTAAAACCTCCAGTGTTGGAGCACCCACAACTTCTGGAGGCAAGTTGTTCCACTGATTAATTATTCTAACTGTCAGTAATTTTTTCCTTAGTTCTAGGTTGGTTCTCTCCTTGATTAGTTTCCACCCTTTACTTCTTGTCCTGCCTTCTGATGCTTTGGAAAATAGGTTGACCCTCTCTTCTTTGTGGCAGTCCCTCAGATATTGGAACACTGATATCATGTCACTCTAGTCCTTCTTTTGACTAGATTAGAAATATCCAATTCCAGCAACTGTTCTTCCTATGTTTTAGCCTCCAATCCCCTAATCATCTTTGTTGATCTTCTCTGCACTCTTTCTAGATTCTCAACATTCTTTTTTTATATTGTGATGACCAAAACTAGATGCAATATCCCAAGGTATTTATAAAATGTTATTAACACTTCACATGATCTTAATTCTATCCCTCTGTTAATGCAGCCTAGTACTATGTTGGCTTTTTTACACAATGAGAGTGGGTAGTATATATGGCAGCTTTACACTGGTTTCATTATTCTGCCTCTCCCCCTCATTCCATTCCTCCCTTGGATGCTGCTGGATGGAAGAGCCTGTTTCTAGAAATGCATTTATGCATTACAGTTATTTGTATGCTGCCTACCTGAACTATTCTGCAACAATGCACTAAAAATCAATTAAATCCAAAATGCTAAAAATTATTCTGTTTAAAAAATGCTGTGGTCTTTCATAAAACTCAGGCAGCTAAAGTGACATTAAAACATAATTCTCACTCACCCAAAAGCCCGCAAAGACAAAAGTTTAACTTCAGTGGTTGAATTGTTCCAGAGTGAGGGAGCTGTCAGTGAGAATACCTTAATTTGTCTTGGGATGGGCATCTACAGGTCAGGTTGAACAAATTGATTCTACTAGAGGAGATAGTCCTGAAAGTAGCAATGTGACATGTAGAACTTCAGAATATATAAAGTATTATATTCTGCATTGTAAAGGTTGCTGGAATGACTGAAAATCTTAAGGGGGATACTAGCCCCCCCCCCCAGGCCAGAAATAGGATTTTAGGGCACCTAAGTAATTTTAGTTGATTTTTAAAAACTAAATTTGGACTTGATGATTACTTGAAAGACACCAGGAAATTCTAGGACAGCATGCTAAACTGGGAAATTGAAAAACATCCCATTAAAAGGCAATAGAAATTCACTTCTGAACTGTTGTCAAGAAAATACCATGACTATGTTCATGTCATCAGTAGGAGTTGAGCCCAATTCAAGGGAGACTATATTTAGTTTCAAGAGATAGCTGAAAAACAATTATTTTGGTTGTCTTGAAAGATCCTGGTTCTTGCTTCCAATTCTCTACAGTTTTACACTCTGTTTAAGTAGCTTATCAAATATGCTTAAGCTGCCTGCTTGGATTAATGACTTCCCTGGACCTGGCACCCTTAAGGTATGTGTGATAACTCCCATAATCCCCATTGGTTATTTATTCTAAGAGTAAAAAGGGGGTTGTCACTCAACATATCTGCAGGGCACCTTGCTGAGGAAAAGCAGCTTGAAATGTTCTTCAACAAAGAGTTTTCTGTATCCTGTCCCCAAATTATGAACTTCATGGCTGTTTGTGAGGAAGCCCCCACTGTTATATGGGTTAAGATGCTGCTTCCCCTTTCACCGTCTTAGACCATCCTCTGCCAAAACTATGGGTTAATATAATGTTCTGTCTTGAGATAGAGAACTTGGCACTGCAAAATACAAATTCACCACATGAAGCAGAGGTATTAAAATTGTGCTATCAGAGACAATAAATTAAATTGCCATCCAACAAACCCTTTAAGGAGGTCTGACATAACCACAGCATATTTTTCATTTCCCACTACACCCTGCTGCGTATCTTCACCTGTTTTATTAAATCATAAAGTTCCTTTTTAATAAGTGAACCAGCAGAAAACAATAATGAATGACAAGTTTCATTAGATTTGGAATTTATTTTTTTTTTCTGATGCAAGCAGAGCGTAGAAAGTGTATATTATTTCCTTTTTTACAGAGTTAATTTTGGTATTTTTTCCCCACTCAGTAATATTTGTTTGATGGTATAGTTTTATTTTGCTTTTAGAAAAAAAAATGTAGTTGAGTTCAAACAATTCCCAACGACATACAATTACAGAAATAAGTGCACTTATTGGAATCAGGATTACTTCCCACCCCAAGCCCTGGAACTGGGAGCTAGTTGGGAAATAAGCATGTTTTTTTTAAAAAATATGTATCTCACTTTCCTTCTGAGTGAAAAAGGTTCTATGAGTTTTAGTGTTGTTTCAAAAAAAACCCAAAACCTGCCAAACCTGTTTAGTTGAATTTGGTAGCAAGAGAGAAAACCCATGTTTATCACAAGTAGCACACACTCTGAAACCACTTTCCTTATTCCTGATAGTTACTGCCTGAATCCACTGTATATAATTGCCATAGATATTTCTCCTAGATGTCTCTGCAGAGAATCATTTCACAAAATACGTGGAGGAAGAGTAAAATCTGAAAGACACTTTAAAAATGTAAAAATTGGAAAAGTGGGTCAAAAAGAATTGATAGCAATCTTATTGTCTCAAGGCACTAAGTAACTGTGTCCCCGTGAGAACAGTGCTCTCAGAACCGATGAACTGTAGCTCACCAGATTTCGACACGTCTGATAAACGCAGCTACTCTTTTCTAGTTGTAGACTCGTTACTGCTGAAAGGAAGCAGCAGCAGGGTCATCTTGTCCATCTCATTGCATCAGGCTATGATTTATTTCATTATCCTTAAGCCATCCCTGATAGATGATGCATGTCAAGTTGAGATGGTGATGTCATAACCTCCTCATGTTTCCTGTTCCATTCCACTAACCACTCTAATAACTATGGCAGCCTTTCTCCCCCCACAAATCTCTGTGGAACGTCTGCTGTTGCTGCTTGCAGAATCCCAATGCCATTCACTGTTGCGCTTTGTGCTGCCTTTGTTAGAAGTAAATGCTTTCATTAGTGGCTGCTCATACTTTATTTGTAGAAGAGATCTCAATCTTGTTGTCTAGACTTAATGGGTGACTTAACTGGAGTTTTGCCATAGATTTCAGCTGAGGGAGGTTTTCTCCAAATATGGCTGCACAGAGTGCAAATAATGATCAGCAAGTGGCAAGCTGGAGTCTCCAAGGTAGGGCTTCCAGCCCTCATTTGCCATTCAGGACATGATGGGCATTGTTTCCTGAATAGTGACCAGATTCTATATCTTGGTTCTGCACTCACATTACTTGAATTCAATTTCCATCTTATGTATGTGATCAGTTCTCCATAAAGTAATCATGATGCAATGCCATAAAATGTTTTGGATGATTCATACAAATGCAGTTCCTTGCAAGACAACAGTTGTTTTTCATATTGGTCTGGGGCAGACCAATATGCCCTCTCCACATCTTGATGTTATGGCACGACACCATAAACATGTTATGTCACAGTATCAAGTGAATGATGGGTCAGGATTGTTCTGCTCATTTCATCAGGCTTGTCTCTTGCAACCAATGAAGTATGGTAGAAGACAAGGAATGAATTGGCGCAATGAGGTCACAGCAGCGATTGTTTTGTACTCTGTTGTATTTTCTAGGCAAAAAAAATAAAGAGGAAAGAAAAAGCTGCATTGGTATGGGCCTCTTCATTACTACTAATTCAGTTCTCTAATTTAAAGTCTTGCCAGTAGAACTCCTTTCACTATCTCTTTGCTGATGAGCCAAGCCAGAAAATGTCTAGACCAGAATATACCGGTATATGGGTGGACAAAGAGACCTAACTTGCTGTTTAGCCAGTCTGTAAAGCTTCCTTGTATTTTTGCATTTAACATCCCTTTAGGAATACAAACTGGATCAATGCAAAACAAACTAATTAATGCGTACCCTCATTTTTAAAACTAATTCCACAATGGTTCAAATGAACTATGTCAAACTAAAGGCCTAATATTTTAATTCTTAGCACGATTCCTTGGAAATACTGGGGTTTCTGTGCAAGTTCATGGAATTACATACAGAATTGTATGTGTGTACTCCTATGTGAATATCTTTATCTTGCGACACCTGTAGCTATCTTGGTTTTTCCTGATCCTTCTGCCATCTTTTCTTTTCCCTTGAAAAGCCGATACCTCTATAGGTGTTCTGATTGGCAATGCTAAAAAGCTGTCAAGAGGTCCTTAATGCCAATGGATTACTACATTTCTGGATAAGAGAGCTTTCTTCTGACCCAAGTATATTTTACAACAAAGGAACAGTCAGAAAACTAGAGTTTTGCGCAATTCTCTCCTTCACAATTTATTGCCTTGACTCTGAATTTTACAGCACTATTGCCTTCAGTTTACAAGTTGAATATTTACACAAATGGATTTAGGTCAAGACGAAGGGCAGATTTTAAATGTCCTGTGACCACTGGCATTTTGAACACATTCTCACTTACAGCAGATTGCTGGTTTAACTCTGCAAATGCTGGCATTTCCCCTGTTGCCAGATGATAATTACAGTGGCTCCATAATCTACAGTCATACCTTCCATCTATCCGCATTGCATGTTGTTAGTCTGCCACAGCAAGCAAACAGCTTAACCAAAGTCATAGGAGGATATATATTTAACATACAACAAGCAAAGGCAGCAAAATTAAAGAGCAATTGAACCAAAGAGAGAACTATATAAAGCAAACAAGGGTGTTCACAAACCTTAACCAAATTTGAAATATTCAGATATGCAAATATTTCTTTCCTCCCTTCCCTATGTGCACCCTCAACAGTTCTCTGCCTCAGAAAGTGATTTTTTTTCTACTAGGATATGGAAAAATGTGGATGGAGAAAGCTTAATCTAGTTCTACTTTTACACATCTGGCTCCCATTGAAGGCCAAATAGGAGGAGGAAGAGGAGAAGAGGAAGAAGCAGAAGCAGACAAAGTGGAAGCAGAAGTAGAAAACGCAGAAAAAGCAGAAACAGAAAAAGCAGCAGAAAAAGCAGAAGAAGCAGAAACAGACGCAGCAGAAGCAGAAAAAATAGAAATAGAAGCAGAAAAAGCAAAAGAAGCAGAAGCAGCAGAAACAGAAAAAATAGAAGAAGAAGAAGAAGAAGAAGAAGAAGAAGAAGAAGAAGAAGAAGAAGAAGAAGAAGAAGAAGAAGAAGAAGAAGAAGAAGAAGAAGAAGAAGAAGAAGAAGAAGAAGAAGAAGAAGAAGAAGAAGAAGAAGAAGAAGAAGAAGAAGAAGAAAAGGCAAAGGAGAAGAAGCAGAAGCAGAAGCAGAAAAAGCAGAAGCAGAAGAAGCAGAAAAAGCAAAGGAGAAAAAGCAGAAAAAGCAAAGGAGAAAAAGCAGAACCAGAAGCAGAAGAACCAGAAGCAAAAGAAGCAGAAGCAGAAACAGGAGCAAAAGAAGCAGAAGAAAAAGCAGGAACAGAAGAAGCAGACGCAGCAGAAGCAGAAAAAATAGAAGTAGAAGAAGCAGAAAAAGCAAAAGGAGAAGCAGAAGAACCAGGAGCAAAAGAAGCAGAATAAGCAGAAGCAGAAAAAGCAGCAGAAGCAAAAAAAAAAAAAAAAAAAAAAAAAAAAAAAAAAAAAAAAAAAAAAAAAAAAAAAAAAAAAAAAAAAAAAAAAAAAAAAAAAAAAAAAAAAAAAAAAAAAAAAAAAAAAAAAAAAAAAAAAAAAAAAAAAAAAAAAAAAAAAAAAAAAAAAAAAAAAAAAAAAAAAAAAAAAAAAAAAAAAAAAAAAAAAAAAAAA
>NW_015386234.1:164667-175454 GCF_001527695.2 Protobothrops mucrosquamatus
GCAAACACACACCAATGATGTTAACCAGTCATTGCTTTGGCCACCTGCCAGGTGACACCTAGTTTATTTCTGCATTTAAAAAGTGCTCTGCCAGTTTTGGAACTGCTTCTTTTTTGCAGTAATTGAAGTAGTATAAAGCAACATTCTTCTTGTTGATACAGACGTGATCTGTATTGTTTTCAATATTTGAAACACATGGTTCATATCAAAAGTATAGCCTGTGGTTGAGGGGGTGGGGTGGGGGGGTATTGAGGAAGAGATTGCAGAGTTTATTCAGCTTATACAGATCTGAGTATTCTCTTCAGAGTTCCAGCTTGCAGAGTTTTAGCCATTTTTTCTCACTCAGCAGAAAGTGTCCATCCTGTGCCAAATGGGATCGTTTCACACTTAAGCATCCAAATAGGACACTCTTTAAAGCAGTATTTTTCAGCCTTGGCAACTCTTAAGATGTATAGACTTCAACTCCCAAAATTCCCCAGCCAAGCATGATGGCTGTGGAATTCTGGGAATTGAAGTCTACACTTAGAGTTGCCAAAGTTGAGAAGCACTGCTTTAAAGTAACCAAAATTCTAAAGTCTTTCAGCATGAGGTTTAGGTTCTTCTGATAGATGTGCCACAAATAATTGTTCTTTGTGTATGGGAAAATAAGACCCACAAGTACCTATCCATGTAGAATGAAAATAAACATTTTTACTCTCAACCCCCACCTATGTTATCTTCCATGCACTGATTACTGAAGAATGAATATTTAAAATGGAAGTCACTATGCAGGGAAGGACATGCATCCAAAGCTTTTATGACTCACACAGAGCCTGGTGCCTTAGCTTATGCACCTCTGATCTTACTTAAGGAGACTTGGAGGACATATGTAAATTACTGATATTCAGATGTTACAGTTAAGAGATGCAAGCTGATCTTTCTTCTGTGCCAATCAGAGTGCCAAAAGAGGCATAAAAGAGGTGTTATTATGCACAATCAGCTCACTCACACTTCCAGAGCAGAGTTAGTATGCATCTTTAATCTTTAAAAAAATAGTATAGTCTTTCCTGAACAATGTGAATCTCCAAATGTAATTCAACACATCTCCATGGTATCAGATTGGGAAAAGCTGCAAGTTACATACATTCAGATCATGTACAATTAAAAGCAACACATAGAATATATAAATTCTAGTGCCTACGGTAAATCATCTTACTATTATCACTATTCAGCTTTCTACATTTGTAATATTGGAAATGTACATTTCTAATAATAGAATCTGTGTAACATCCCTAATAACTGAATAACATCAATATAATAGATATAAATGCCCTAACTCCACCCAATTCTATACTTTGAAAATATTACCTGTTCATAAACACAGTTTGAACAAAAAGTCAAGTGATATGTGGAACATAAAAATGGTATGGTTCCTATTCAGAGGATCTCCAATTGATAGTTCAGTTAATACCCAGCTTAGATGACCAGAGAAGTCAAATCTCCATGGGTCTAACTAATGCCTACTGAATCAACCAAAGAGTCAGAAAGATCATTCCAGAACTGCAGAACAGTAATAAAAAAAATCTTTTTTTATGTCTGAGATGCCATGCAATAGCTTATCTAAAAACTGTTCTCTGTATATCTGAATTTATTTTCCATTTAAAGCACCTCAAACCAGACTATGTACTGTAAACAGGCAGCCTGTTTATCAGGTCATAAATTTGGTCTCTGTGTCACACATTTGCTCACACACACACTGGAGGGAGGGAGGGAGAGGGACAGAGAGGAGAGAGAATATGCTCACATCTTATAGTATTCTTGACTTGATCCACTCCCATGGTTTTGTGGCAAAAAGGCATACCCATATTTATTGGCAAAGCCGATTTCCTCTTTGGGGTGTGAGCAGAACATTTTCTTATTCTGAATTCAACATCTCCTCTCCTATCATTTAAAAGCATTGCTCAGAACAAGGTAGGGCAGCAGTACCTTGCCTCTATTATATTATAGGCTGTTGGATTGCCTTGTGGATTAGGATATTTAGGGGAGTCAATAGCCTATTAGAAATAGCCTATAGCTCAAAACCATAAGTGGACCAATCTATCAATAGAACAAATAGCATATTGAATAAGTCCAAACCCAAACTAATCAACTGGAACTGCTTTTAGTCTGGAACTTGAAATGTGGCAAAAGAACAGCGAGCGCAAAGGAAATCTTGCACACACAAACACATATGAGAGCAAACCAACCAATAGATTAAAGCAAACCACATTCCTGCCTTTTAATGAGGAAGCACACCTGAGGGGTGGCTGTTAGCCTGGCAGAGTAGGGCTCCATCATGGCTAACAGTGATTACAAGATGTGTTGAGGTGGACTAGAGACGGCTCTGTAGGCTATATGAAGCATTCCCATGGTTGACAGCTACACAAACACACGTACTCACCCATGCAGACCTGTGAAGAGAAAGGCTTTTGCCAAGTGTAATTAAAAGGACATGAGCTACAAAATGTACAGCTAAGCGCCAAGCCTGGCCATGGAAATAGAACAGATAGTCTTGGATCTCGTGTAGCATGTGGAGGGGGTGGGAATCAGGAGGAGGAAAGAGGCAGATTCTCAGTCCATAATTCATAACCTTCCCCCCTTGGAACCCCTCTTCTTATAAATTAGCTGGTTATAATTCACACAAGAGGCACAGATGTAAAGTTCCAAATTTTCACCTGAAAATGCTACCTGTCTTCCAAAATTTAATGCATCTGAGAAAAGATGTAGCTGCTCGATCCCTCCATCCCACTGCTTGTTTCTCTCCTACCTGGTTTGGCTATTCCTCTCCCTCTAGTTTCTTTATTGGCATTTTTGAATGGGAGGCTTTTGTCTTTTCACTGATATATAATTAAATATGCCGCATTTACATTTAATGGGCAAAAGGAATATTGCTGCCCTGTATTTGGCAAGCATTTGATCACATACCTAAATCATAAAAATGACACCACAATATTTTTCTAACATATAGCAGGCACTGGAGGGGGAAAAGGAGATGGGAGCTGAATAAAGACCAATGGCTTGAGCCATTGGAAAAAGGGCTTCAGCTCTTCCTCCCTGCAGCAGCTACTTCCATGGTCCTCACCAGAAATGATTTAGACCAGTGACTTCCGAATTCTGTGAATTGAAGTCCACACAACTTTGGGAAATACTGATTTAGACCAATCACTATTCCTTCTGATAGTTATGTCCCCACCACACACACACACACACTTATAAGCCTTGTTTTGATTTTAGTTTTAATTCTTAAGTCTTCTTAAGCAAGCCATGTGTCCTCCAGTCTCTGAAGATCATGACTTAAAGCAGAGCTGTTAAGTTCTCTGGCTCAGCAATTGGGAGAGCAAAACATGCCTCAAATTTACCTTTGGCTAGTTCAGACCAGCAGCAATCTTTTTCCTGGAGATTGTCATTCTCAGAATGGTAGCACCTCAATATGCCACTCTGAGCAGAATTATGAATTGCAAGAATGGTGGTTGCCAGTCACAAAGAGGACCATAGTGGCCTTAGTCCTAGCAAATGTTAATTCTCCCCCAACCTGACCACTTGCAGGTGTGAAATTGGGGCCTTTTGGCTGGGCAAATATTGGCCCAACTTATGTTTGCAGTAAAATGTCAATTTCTAAGAGACACTCAGGATACAGTAATGGTTCTTTTCCCCCTATGGGTTGATTCAATTTTTCCTTCCTTCCTTCAAAAATATACCTGCAAATTCTGCCCTCTTGACCTCACTTCTCCTTAATGTTAGAAAATTCATGAAATGAAGACAAAAGGGAGGGAGCATAAATCATGCACTACTCTCATTTTCAGTCACCATTTCATTGTCTTATATAAAAAGAAGTCAGCGAAGACTCTTTCTAACATGGGGTGGAGAGAAAAGGGAGGAAAAGTGAATGATGACCCTATGATGACTCTCGTGGCGCAGTGGCGAGAATGCAGTATTGCAGGCTAATTCTGCCAACTGCCAGCAGTTTGTTCCTGGCCAATTCAAAGCCGACTCAGGCTTCCATCCTTCGAGATTGGTAAAATAAGGACCCAGATTGTTGGGGGCAATATACTGACTCGGTTAACTGCCTATGAAGTGGTATATAAGTCTAAGTGCTATTGCTATTGGTATATTAGAAGTGCACATCCAATTCCAACTACTTGACTAAGTGTGATCTTTGTCAGGTCTAGGGAAGTGGCAAGAAGCAGCAGCAGCATTTGCCTTTATTTGCCTTTATCTTCTAGTCCAACCCCCTGCTCAGGCAGAAACCCTATACCATTCATTCATTCATTCATTCATTCATTCATTCATTCATTCACCCATCCATCCATCCATTCAATTTCTATGATCATCCATCTCGGTCAATGACTCTGGGCAGCTTGCAATACAAAAAATATATTACAGTTAAAATTAAAAACATTTTAAAACAATAAAAACAATAAAACTCTAAAAACATCCAAATTAAATATACATAGGAGAAACTTTGCTAGATTAGCTTAAAAACAGAATACAATTAGAAACTTCAGCATAAAGTCAAATAATAAACACATTAGAAATAACAAAACTGTCAGAAACAAAAATAAAACTAGCAATAAAAACTAGATTAGAGGATCTTAAATACATATCAAAAATGATAATGTGAAAAGCATTAAGTCTTTAGATTACAATTCTTTTGTTTTTTTGGAACAAGTTTACATGATGTTTCATAAGGGATCTGGCCTAGACATCCTGAAACTGACATCTTCCATATGTGTTGGGACAATAATTCCCTTCATTCCAGCCAACTGTCTGGATGGTGACAAGCTTGGGAAGGCAGTTAGAGCAGAGGTCCCTAACCTTTTGGGCACCAGGGACTGGTTCCATGGAGAAAGGTTTTTCCACAGACCAGAGTGTGTGTGGTTTTATGTGCTGCCTGCATTCCACGGATGGGGTTTTGCTTATTTGTGCGGCCCAGTTGGTGGCATGCTGCGGCCTGGTACCGGTTCACGGACCGGGGATTGGGGACCCCTAAGTTAGAGTTTATGCACAGGATCTAGTCCACTAGGTCTCTTAGACATGCACAATTGTTCCAGGATTGCAGGGCATAGGTGGCTTTCCAATGGGATAAGGATACCTTATCGTTCTCCTATTTACTTGCAGAAAACTCCCATCTGAAGTACTACACAGAGATTCCAACAGAGAGGACATACACGATGATGGATGGTAGAGCTAAAGTGATGAGTGGACAATCCCTTTTCTCTCTTTCCTGTCACTCTCACCCATGTTCTTTGCCGAGCACTCTGATGTGGAACGGAAAGGCCCTCTTTGACAGAGATCTAAATTGTTTAGTTACAAATTAGAAGAACAAAAGTTAAATAAAATCGATCCAGTTCTGGTGGATGTCATAGAAAACAGGAGGTTGATCCAAAAGGTGTGTATAAATGAAGTTTGATTTTGTATTACTATTATATAAAATATAACTTTTTATAAACTTTTAGGTCACATTGTACTTGGAAAGAAAAGTATTGGAATTAATTAGAACATTTTCATTTGCCAATTTATCTCCAATAGCAGATTAACCTGGAGGAGGGAGTATGTGTGAAAAATCTTGAATTAAATGCATGTGCAGATTTTGAAATCTCTCAGTATTGGCAATCCTTTCTTGAGGATTTAAGTGGCTGAAGTGCAAAGATAGGATGCTGAATACTCTTAACTGCTGAGAAAGTTAATATAAAACCTGACAGCATCATGAGATTATGCACAGAAAGTGGAGTACAATGGCTATATCTCAACTTCCAAGAAAAACAAAATTCAGCAACAAAAAAAGGAGGGAACTTACAGAAAATGGAATAGGCCAAGTTATATACCTCTGGATGAAAACTATATATGAAAATATAAAAACAGAAATATAGACTTTGAGAGTAGAATGCTCAAATAATTTGGATACCTGCTCAACTACACCTGAGTAAGTACTGATCAACAACTTTTTGTGCTTAATTTTTAAATCAGCCATGGCACAAGCAAGTCTTAATTGCCTAAAAATATTTCTTAACACAGAAAGCTGTCCTCTGTAAATAACAATTCAGAACTACCATAGAAATCAGTAGTGCTACAGAGGTGTTTGGTTAGTTAGCATGTTTGAACTTGCAAATCGCAATTTGGCATCTTCCAGAATATTTGAGCTACACCTCCCACAATCTATTGTTATTGGTCCCAAAGGTGAGGTTGATGGGATGACTCTACATGAATGATGTATGAATCAAATAATCCGAGAAATGGGAGAAGTGACAGGAAACCCATAGACAATTCAAAAGAAAATCAATTAACATTATTTTTGCCTTTGTTACTATACATTATTGATTTACATTCTATCTTCATGAAGATGATTAGGCCATAACACAATATTGATTCTTCAACCTCTTCCTTCCCACAACAAACCTGTGAGGTAGATTGTGCTAAGAAATAAACAAACAAGGTGCCTTTGTATCTAAAATGGGATTCAAGCACAGATTCTGAATCTGACACTCCAATAACTTTATCACATGACCAAATAACTATTACAGTATTAGCAATAACAACAACAATAAGTGTTGTTGTTGATAATATGCTGAGCAGAGGATTGGACTAGATGGACTCTGAGACCCCTTCCCATTCTATTAACACTGTGATGGGATTCCTCATTACAACTATGAAAATGTCCTTTGTTTGTCTCAGGTAAGCCTTAACAACATATAACAATTCAAAACCTTTCTTTGGGAGAGACAGAGGAAAATATTCACAAGCTAAAATGTGCAGCCTTTTCCCTATTATCAACTCAGCTCACAAGAAGTATGATAACCCCCTCCCCCAACAACATTTTTACATGTTGCAACGTATACTCTGTGCCATTAATTTTGCATTTTTTTTTCTTTGTTAGCTCAATGACATCATACAAGTACTCTTGAGCATGACACTTCTGGCTGAACTCCTGTTTGGCTGATTAAAATAAAACCCTTTTTAATTTCAGCGTGCAAACTCTTTCTTCTATATTTAATAGGAATGATTAACCAGAGTGACTTTCTGAAGGTTTTTTTTCTTCCTCTTCTGATACAAAGTAAGGACCGAATGCACATATGCAGCCTTGCCATCCCATCTTGAAACTGTGGGCTCATCGTTTTGCCCATTTGCTCCCCAAATCACCAGGTTGGCAAGTCAATCTCTCTGAACTCAGGGGACTTTTGTTTTGAGTCTGAAAAGTTACCAAGTGAGCCAGGAATTACCAAATCCAAAAAAGCTTGTCTTAGATTCTCCCTATCCTGAAATGTCAGATCTGAGGACTAAGAAAGGTAGTAGAAAGCTTTTTGGCAGTGGGTAATCTGGGTTGGCGCTTAGCCCTACAATTGTGGAAAGCTGCCAGAGTTCTAAATCATATTCTGTTTCTTTCTCTCTCTGTATTATTATGTGCATCAGGATTTTTCTGCCAAACATAAAATACATGCTCAGATAATGTAGAAGAGATTATCTTTTCAAAAATCAAATTTTGTTTAGAGATTGAAAGTAAGCTTGTATGCTGGTTAAGAAATGGTTATGCTTTCCCCCCTAATTACAACCCTTTTCAGGTGAGTATTAAAAACAGTTTTCATGAAATCAACTTTCTCAATTTTTAAGGTTTTTTGGGGAGGGGGTTACAGAATTAAAAAATGACAAAAATAAAAGACACAGTTGAGTATCTCCTGTTGCAGAAAAGCATAACAAATCTCCTCTTTCATAGAGACACAAAAGACATGTCTGCACATAGATTTGCTAGCTTAAAACTAATTCCATTTCCCAGGAAACTGGATTTGGGAAAGGTGGAGGAGATAAATATTAACAGAAAATTGTCTATACTGCCCCCCTCCAAAGCAGAGAGTAGTAACAATTGACAGGTATCTTTGGAGCAAGTCAATATAGTTGAAGTAGAAAATTGATTACTGTGTAGATATGCACCAATGTAAGTATGATAGTGGGTGTTTCTTGTACACATGAATCAAAGATGGATCCAACAAAAAGTTCTGTTATTTGACCTGAAGTGGGCATGTTGAAGTAATGACCGTGTTACAGATTAGCTTAAAAATGCTCTTGATAACATTTCAAGGACCATTACAAAACTGACTTCATACCAAATAAATTAGTTAATTAACACCAATAGTAGCTGCAAATATAAAACAGTAACACAGTCCAGGTAGTCCTCAAGTTACAACCACAATTAAGCCCAAAATTTATGTTGCTAAGTGAAACACTTGTTAAGTGAGTTTTGCCCCATTTTACGACTTTTCTTGCCAAATTGTTAGGTGAATCTGGATTCCCCATTGACTTTGCTTGTCAGAAGGTCGCAAAAGCTGATCATGTGACCCCAGGACACTGCAACTGTTATAAATATGAACCAGTTGCCAAACATCTGAATTTTGATCACGTGACCATGAGGATGCTGCAACAGTCATAAGTGTGAAAAATGGTCATAAGTCACTTTTTTCAGTGCTGTTGTAACTTTTGAACGGTCACTAAATGAACTGTTATAAGTCGAGGATTATCTGTAACAATCAGGTAGTACAATTAAGCTGCCAACTTTCAAATGTTATGTGAGATGTTTGTGTGAGTCAAAGGTATCAATCTCTTCCCCTCCCATATGTAGAAAGTAATTAATTTATTAAGTCCAGACAATTCTCCATCTGATCCCAAGGATAAGCTGCCTTTATATGATGTCTACCTCTCAGGCCTATACAGCTGTTGGGAGGGACCTTTCTTGCTACAAATATGAATATTTTAGCTTGTTTGAGTTATGATGTGAAACTGTCACTGTGGTTAACTCCAAAATGCTAGGACCTCAAATGCTAAAAATATACACTTAAGACAAAATATATAGAATAATGTGTAGTTGTCTCCACTACAATCCCCCTAACCATCACACATAGAGACAATTTTGGCATATTTGCCTGCTTACTTTTATTTTGGCTTATTTGCTTGCTTACTCTTATTTGCAAAAATCCTGAGCACTTTCCTATTTCAATGACCTTTTGGAGGTGACACTGACACCTATAATATGACAGGCAGATGAGCTCACTTTGATCCCTGGCAGGACTCTGCCTCTGAGGGCTGATCTAGAAGAGATCTGCCAACTCCTGGCAGAAAAGAAGAGCAAAAACTGAAAGTCTTTCTTTCAGACTTTCTGTTGGTCTTCTTGCAAGAGATAGCACAAATTGTATCCTGTCTCTAAATCCTTTTTAATATACTGTATACCTAAGTATCCTGGTTGATATTTCTCAGACACTTTGGAATGAACTGCCATTACACCCATTCTATGTTTTATATTAGACAGAGTTTTCAGATTTTGGAATTTAATGTAGGTAGCAGATGAAAAACTAGCTCTGTCATAATCAAACTTCTCAGACCCTAGGACAGGGGTCAACAACCTGTAACCCCTTGGCTTACTTGCAGTCCTTGACTTAATTGCCTGGAACTATTGGCCTAACAACAAAAGCAACTGTGATCTTTGCTAAGAGTTTTTTTTTTATGAGCAACCTGTTGTGGAGGAGTCAGAAAGAGGGTGAGAACAAGGGGTATCATATGGTGCATTTGGAAGAGAGAGAATAGGTAACACTACCCAATTATGGATGGTTTTATTTCATGGTTTGCTTCAGTCTACTTCCCAATAGCCCTGTATCCCTAACTAGTTTTTTCTGAGGGCATGAAAAAGATGATCTCTCCCCCCACCAATAAGTTCTAGTTGTTTGATCTTTGTCAGCCCTGTACTGGAACTACAATATGATGGTAGGCATGATTGACAGGAGCCATTTTGTGATGACATTAAAATCACCACCCTGTAGTCCTATGCTGCTTCACTGTAGTAGTGGGGAAATGGAAAACACTTGTGGGAGGGGCAAGCAAAGGACATTGCGAGTCTATGCCAAGAGTAAACTTTTCATTATCCCAAAATGGATAATGGAGGCATTTTTGTTTCTCTGGCACAGATAATGTATGTCCAGTGTATTATTTTATGTCCAGCTGCGTATATAACACTATCTGGAAGTATATAAGTATATATCCATATCTATCTGCAAGCTTTTAATTTATAAATTCACCAAACAAACTAAATAAAGTTTAATACACAGTTTTAGTATCTGTTCTAGCGTAGCATATTTTCATACACTGGGGAAGGGTAATGCAAAATCTACTGTGGTCAGAATATTCATTCAAATTTCAAATCAGTTTTTCATTATTTACTATGCATTACAACCGACCTGCATTAAATTAAGTAATAAAACAATCACACAGCAGTTTGTATTATTAAATCATATTATTACAGTACTGCAACTTACAGAAGGTGTTCTGTCTAACCTCTACAATGTTTAAAGTCTGTAATTTCAACTTTCAAGGACCAAAACTAGAAGTGCATCAACATAGGTACTAAAGATCCATTAAATACAAGGGTTTATCAACACTTTCAATGGAAGCTAAATAACTTTGGTTCAGAAATTTCATGTACTTTTGATTTATGTTTCCATGGTAAATAAAGTACTTGTATGTGTTTTCAAATGTCAGATTAAATAGATGGATTGGAGGAAAAACACTCTGACCAGTAAGAGCATTGCTCATGATAAACATAATCAGCTGACGGGTTCTACATTATAATGAAACACAGTTGACTGTTCCTGGGTATTTTCTCTTATACAGAAGACCTATCAAGTTTTTTTCTCTTATTCTGAAATAAATATTAGTAAGATTGCTTAACCATGTTTACTCAGAGGAAATTATATAAGAGAATAACTTAACAGGGTTTTATGGTTGAAACTAAT
>NW_015386234.1:175581-185581 GCF_001527695.2 Protobothrops mucrosquamatus
CTGCTGCCGGAAAATCTTTTAGAATAATAGTTTTAACTGCTTGCTACTGGTTTTATAAAAAAAATTCTGACACAGGTTCATAAGCTTCTGTTTTTAACTAAATCAATTTTGAGAAATATACATTTTGAAATAATTATGAGATATTTTAAAATTATATTTATTGTATTTCTTGTCCACTTTTTGTGGTAAATAAGCAAACAAAATAATGAGCAGCCACATAAAAATCCTAAACAACTGTCATTCAGAAGTACATATAAGGATCCTTTTCTTATGTGAGATCATTAATCCATCTAGATCACTGTACTTAGCCATGACTGGTAGCAATTTTACTGGTGTTTAGACTCTCCCTGAGATTCTTTTAGTAATTAGTGCCAGAACTGGAAACCTGGCCCTATTAGCAGGCAAAGTATTCCATCACTTCACTATGGACTCAACTTAGCAATAGGACTTAGACTTATATACTGCTTCAGTGTTTTACAGCACTCTCTGGGCAGTTTACAATATCAGCATTTTGTCCCCAACAATCTGGGTCCTCATTTTACCGACCTGGATGGAAGGCAAAGTCAATCTTGAACCTGTCAGGATCAAACTCCTGGCAGTGGGCAGAGTTTGCCTGCAATACTGTATTATAACAAGTGAGCCACCACGGCTCTTGAACTCCATTACATCAGTACCAATCAAAGCATTGGAGTTTGTCTGCAATATTGCATTCTAACCACTGAGCCACCACGGCTCTTGAATTTCACCATCACATCAGTTCCAATCAAAGGCACTGTCTGAAATCACAGAATGCAGTTGTAATAAATGTAGTATAGATGTTGTATTTATTTCATATTTCTTCTGTTGTTAAAGTATTTTACAAATTCAATGAATAGAGTGCAGATGTGGAAACAATGTGGGAGCAATATTTTCAATCAATTAAAAAAAGGGAATGGAGACTATTTCCCAATATCCCATGAGTAGGCTGGCCCCAGTTCTTACAGTGAATAAAAATGTATTTTCAATTAATCTAAACCTTTAACACCTTCAACAAAGATGTTGTGCATCACAGATCATTCATCAGCTTCCATGTATAAGATTAGACATTGGTGCTAAGGATCACCCCCCCCCCAAAAAAACCCTGCAGGTAAGTTAAAATGCAGTGCCAAGTTTCCCAGGTTTGTCCCTTCCAGATGTGTTGGGACTACAACATCCATTATTCAAGATTAGTGAGAATTGTGCTCCCAACACATCTAGAAGGCACAAGCTTAGGGAAGGCTGCATTACGGCTTTGTGTTCAGTGGATAAGATTTTTATTACTATAACATGTGTTGGAGATTAGAGATGAGGGCTTGGCAGAACAAAAAAGACACGCTTCAATATTTTGGAGACTTGTCATGCAACCAGCTTGCCAGCTGGATTACTGCATCTTTATTAACCAATTACCATTCCCAAACAAACATGGACATAAACTAACTGACTTCTGTTATGTATTTACTTCTTGCAACAACTATAAATCTGCTGCCTTTTAATTTGCTAACATGCAATGCATGAAAAATGCATCAAGGAAGAGGTACATTTCTCAAATGGAAAGGATGCTTCCCCTCAGGGAAAAAGCAGCTGATCTCCAGAGATCTGAACCAGCTTCCTTTCCCTTGGAAGTAATTCTACTAGTCCGTATTCACTTGAACACTCTAGGAGAAAAATAAATCACAAATGAAAACTTAAAACTTTACAATTTAGACGCAGGGGTAGTCAACCTTGGCTCTTTTATGACTCGTGGACTTCAACTCCCAGAATTCCTGAGCCAGCTTAGCTGGCTCAGGAATTCTGGGAGTTGAAGTCCACGAGTCATAAAAGAGCCAAGGTTGACTACCCCTGATTTAGAGAGTTGGGTGGATCTGACTGTCCCAAGCAATTTCAAATTTAAGTACAAGTACAAAGACATGACTCTAAAATAATCTCAATCCTAATTTTTATATATATAACAGTTTCTTTCTCACATCCTGTCTATAAATAAATACTTCGAATATGCTATAGCAAGTGTTAAAACAGTTTTGAGAAGGTGTCTGTTGGTCTATCTCTAAGATATCCACACTATATTTTGTACATGGTGTTGCTCATATCACTTTTTAGCTGGGGCATATATTTTATAATAAAGTAACAGTTTAAACGTAGAGCCAATTTTGGAATGTAAACTAGTCCTAAGGGAACATAAATTACAACTCTGCAAGAGCACATAGAACATTTGTCATAAGCAATGTCAAAGCTAATTTAGCCAACTAGAATATGGATAGTTGGGGTTACTTTTAATATTAAAATTGCACTACATATATGTCAGTTTGATGTAGATACAAAATGACAAAGCAACAGCTAGAACATTTGCTGTTAGTATGGAACAGATAAGTAAAGAATAATAGGAAACATCAAAGACTAAAAATGAAAGAAGACTTAAAGAAAAAGGAAACTGGTAATAGTATAGAAATTGTAATTATGATGATTTGGGAAATAATTCACTTAATGCAAAAAACTAAGAAAGTTTGACTGTTATTAGTATTTAGATGGGAGACCACCAGAACTACAGGGTAGACTAAGAAATAAAATGAACAGCCTACAGCAGGGGTCCCCAAACCCCGATCCGTGTATTGGTACCAGGCTGCGGCATGCCAGCAACCGGTCCACAGAAACAAGCAAAGCCCCATCCGTGGGATGCAAGCAGCACACAAAACTACACACGCTCCGGTCCGTGGAAAAATCTTTCTCCATGGAACCAGTCCCTGGTGCCCAAAAGGTTGGGGATCTCTAGCCTAGAGGAAGGTAAAAGACTAAGCTTCATCAATACTATTACCAACCTTCACCCCCTACACAGATATCTACAATCTCAATTTGTAGAAAGTTTGCATTCACTTTTATTTATTGCTGATTCCTATAAGCTACTGGTGTTGCTATTACAAATTATAAGGCCTATCATTATGACAAGAAGATTGGATAGGCTATGATGCTTCAGTCTTATTTTGAATGTTTCAATTAGCACCCTGTTGGCCAATGTAAGAAACAAAATGCAAGGAAAGGATGGGTCATTAGGCTAATCCAGCAAGATTGATCATTACAAGGATCTCCAAACTCCTGATAGGAAGGCAACAGGCAGAATTATAACATGAATCAAAAGGGAATTGAGAGGTCACCTAGTCAAATGTAAAGTTTCTCCATACTTGGAAAACTGCTCACTGTGTGTATATGTATGTGCATAGGGAGGTAAGTAGTTGTTGAATATAGTATGCCAACTGGGAAGTCAGCATGGGGGAGACTAATGGGGAGGTGATTACATCTGTATCAGGGAGAAATGAGTTTAGCTCCTTGCTCTGATATGTAGCTCACAGCATAGTCTTGGACCTGTTAGTAATTCCAGCCCAACAGAACTGGGTTGAGTTGGTTGTGATAATAATATCTCATATCTTTTGCTCCTAAGCATATTTTGGAGGAGAACAGCTATGATGGAAACATACATAAACACAGGTTTTTAAACAGACCTGTTTTTGCTTACTTTATAATTATAAGGATTCTGTCAGAAGAAAAACCATCTTTAACTGAGCTAAAGAGCCCTAGTGGTGCAGTGGTTAGAATGCAGTATTGCAGGTTAATTCTGCCAGCTGCCAGGAGTTCAATTCTGAGCCGCTCAAGGTTGACTCAACCTTTCATTCTTCTGAGGTCGGTAAAATAAGGACCCAGATTGTTGGGGGCAATATGCTGACTCTGTAAGCTGCTTAGAGAGGGCTGTAAAGCACTGTGAAGCAGTAGTGTAAGTCTAAGTGCTATTGCTATTGCTAAAATAAGCAAGCAATTATGCTGCCACATTCATAGATATTCTCCCATAATTACAACAACATTAAGTGCACCACCATTCTACAGCATGTTTAATAGAACTGTTAATACAAGTTTGCACAATTTTTAGTCATACTGACATGTTTGGGAGAACCCATCTGCGTATAAAAAAAGCAGTGCTTTAGGTGGTTAATTAACTAAGTAACCACACTCATTCCTTCTGCGTTTGAATTAACAAATGAAACATTGGCAAATACCACAGAGCAGAAAGCAAAATGAACATGTCTGTTGAATCTCTTCATCCAGTGGGGCTATGAAAGCTTATTTACCACATCCTTTATAGACTACAGTTTGTTAAGATCTGACGCTCTTCTATAATTTAGTGCTGAAATTTGCTTATTTTGTTAGTTTAAGAGCCAGGGTGGGGAGTAGTAGTTAAATATGGCAATTGGCAAGCCAGCATCATTAATCAGATCTGTGCCTTGTTTGCAAAAAGTTATTCATGTTTTGGGCATTAAAGTTTAAAGCTGAAATTGCAGCAGTAGGCAATTTGAGTAGATGTAGCTTGTCCATCTGCAACAGATGTATGTCTGTTTACTCAACAACGGATTCTATTGGGAGTATATCAAGTAAGGTTAAGGGGGAAAGCCCCATTTCATTCTATCAGTTACAGTGTCTGTCTGTCCATCCATCCATTCTCCAAACCATCAGAACTAGTTTCATGAGGATTGCCAGGGTTGATTCATGTCTTACAAAAAAAAAAAAAAGAGGTTCAGTGGTCCAGAATCACAGGCTTATTAGCTGTGATTGTTTGCTACTTTGATCATATTTACTGTATGGCTTTGCTCTTTCTAGTCTCATAGAATATAGATTTTTAACCTCTCATGAACTTCAAGCCTTAGAAACAGTTCTAACCAAACATCTCAGGGAAATGTGATTGGCAGAGAAAACTTTGTAAAAACCAGAGAATTGTGGACTTCTGAGATACATATACCCAAGATAGCTTTGTTCAAATTTGATTTATTTCATCTACCTCAGACATGTCAAACTCGCGACGTCACATGTCGCATGACGTATCGGAGCTTTTTTGCCATTGCTGGCAATGGGGTGGGTGCGGCTCCGGTATGATGAAACTGGCCCGCAGGCCGGCAGTTTGACACCCCTGATCTACCTGGATCTCCTTTTCTAAGAAACTGCTAACTTAGGGAACAGGTATGAAAAAACAAAGCAGAAGGAGAAAGAAGAGATAAGAATTACTTTGACACATGTTGCTCTTCTTTCACTCATATTTATAGTAGATACAAATGTAAATTCTTCAATTCATGAACTGGTTTGTATAATTGGAAGATATACAGTAATGTTTAAGCCTCAAGTGATGAGACAGAACAGTATTATCTGGAGTTGTGAAAGCCAGTTAAATATACTTGCTTTGCAACATATTGTCAAATTTAAGCAAGAACAATTGCTTTCTTTCTATGTGCAGGGCTCACTGTTTAAATACTCTTTATTTGCACCACCAGCAACTGGATTGGAAATGTGATATATTAACACATGGGGATGATAACTCTTGACATTGTATTTTACTGCATTCACTATTTGTGATAATTTTTCTATTGTTAAGCACATGCAATGCCCCTCTGTACAGTCCACAAAACCTTTAAGTCACAACACTTAATGCTGAATTTAGGGAATATACTGTTAAAAAATCATGGGGTAGCCAATGACCTAGGACAGCCTTTCCCACACTGATTCCCTTCGGTTGAGCTGGGAATGGAACTTCCAGAAAAGGAGGTTGAGAGATTAGATAGACTGGTTCAGATCATTCAGGTTGTTATGCTCTTATTTCTCTGGATTTATGCTGATATATGCCTTTTTGAGTTACCATAGACACACTAAGCCAAAGGAAGGCAGTCTTTTCTGAGCCTCTTTGGAATTTTGAGACAATGTCATGGTGAGGTTGTTCTCAGCAATACTCATAACATCCTGCGATGCTCTTTATCATTCCTGTTTTTTAATCTTTTGGTGTTTTTATTCTTGGCCTAAAGGCATATTTTCAAACAAAGAACTGGACTGTATCATCCACAATTTCTATTTTCTAAAATATCTGTGTGTCTATGTGGGAGCCTAGCAAGCATCAAGGAAGGTTCAACTTATCTCTTCACTAAACTGAAATAAAAGATAACTTCTCTTTTGAAATAAGCTCTACTCCTGACGAATTCATGGGTGCAATCATCATTTTTCTTGGCAACACTATAGAGGTGGCTTGCCACTGCCATTGTTCCAGAATGTATTTCTACTTCCCAATCTAGTCTATAACCTTGAGATGTTCTACTAATCTCACATCCAGAAACTACCCAGCCCAAAGAGAGTTAGCTTCCAAAACCAGACAAGGCTAGCTAGGTGGTGTCAGCCAATTTCTGCTCATTGGAAATTAGGTCAAAATGTGGGTATCCATGTGCAAAAACAACTCAAGAGGAGGGAGACTTGAGCTGCAAATGCTTAGAAGAATTATCCAAAGCCAAATTAAGCTAGTTTTCCAATGAAAGAAGCAAGACAGCATGGGAGGTAGCAAAGAAGTATCAGGGCCTACATAAACTTGGCTGCTCCAATAGCATGGAGGATAACTGCCCCATAAAAAAAATGGTAGTCTTGGAATAATTTATATCATTTGAAAGTACACTATAAATAATTAAAACAAATAAACAGTGCCTCTTATTAGATCATATATCAAAAAACCAGAAGAAACAATGACATTCAGGCCTGATTTTCTTGCTATTGATAGTGTACTAATTGCTAGCAATGGAGGTTCAAGGAACACTTTTCTCCTCAATACACTAAATTCTCCAACTCTCTTCTTTATCTTTTTGACTCTTCTCTGATGATCTTGGCTGGCAGGCCCAGCCGTACTAGGACTTCCAAGTCACCCCCATGTCACTTAAGAGTAGTGCAGGTGTACCTCCATCAAAGGGATTTCACATTTTGTGGACCAGTCCTATAGGATGACAAAAGGAATGGAAGATAATCTGTCCTGCAGTGTACTTTTTTTATTTAAATCTAATCTCTTCCCTTCTTTTTACTCCTTTAGGTGACCCAGCATATAAATTGAAAGGAAGGCTGCACATGGATGCTCTGGTTGTAAGAAAATGCCTGCCAAAATGACCGCCAAACTAGTTTAGCCTAGTTTGTGGGAAATAGTTTTGAATTTCCCCTTTTTCATTTGGCCTTTGGGGAGATATGATGGGCAATAAAGGATAAAGACACAGCCCTGTAGGAGGCACCTGCCATTGCCAATCCAGAAGCACCTGTTCAGGATTCAGTTGTTGCCTAATTTAGCCATCATCTCTGCTGTCTGCAATCTAGTCTCTCTGACTCCATCTGTAGCGTTAGAAAAGCATAACTAGATGAATACTTCCATCTGGAAAATTAGACTGCTGAGATAGCAACATTGTACTTCAGGCCATAATTACACCAAGCTAACATTTAAAGCCAATGTTATTTCAGTACATGGAAAAGGAAACATATAAAAATGAATGTTGTCAAGTCTGTCATTCGTAATATAACTATATTTCAACTTCATAAGAAAGATGGAAACATTCTATATATCTAAGTTAATATTCTATGCTCAGTTGGTGAAATAAACAGCTGTAAAATATGTTGTCTCTTTCCCAGAGCTTTTGTTTTGTTGGTAAATCCCTTAGTATAAATAAAGTCCTGGTATGTATATTATCTTTTCCTTCTACTAAAAATAAAAATGATCTCCAGAAAGATAACTTGTACTTAATAAAAACAATCATCCTATAGAAAAAGAAAGCATATGATATCCAGAGCCATCTAGTCTAGGTTTATCCACTTTTAAGAAATAACTTTAATAGTAGCTATTATTATTATTATTATTATTATTATTATTATTATTATTATTATTATTATTATTGTTATTATTATTATTATTGATCATCGCACAGTCAGCCTGATGTTCAGACTGGATTTGGCATTTTTGTCTACCTATCGTGTCCTTCTCAAGGACTTGGGATAGGCAGATCTGGATGTTTGATGGTATTACAGATATCGTCGCAGGATGGAAGCAGTTCCTAGTAAGGCCACCTTTTGCAATTGACTAATGGCGAATTTGTCAATGCCAATCGTGTTCAAGTGGTGCTCCAGTTGTTTTGGGATTGCACCCAAGGCACCTATTACTATTGGTACTACCCTTGCTTGCTTTTGCCACAGTCTTTCTATTTCTATTTGTAAGTCTTTGTATTTTGTTATCTTCTCCAGTTCTTTCTCATCTATTTTGCTGTCCCCAGGCACTGCCATGTCCACTATCCAGACTTTTTTGTTTTTCTTATTGGCAGTTGTTAAGTCCGGGGTGTTATGTTGCAGGTGCTTGTCTGTTTGAATTCTGAAGTCCCAGAGCAGCTTAATTTAATCATTTTCTATGACTTTCTCTATTTTATGATCCCACCAGTTCTTGCTTACAGGCAAATGATATTTCTTGCAGATCTTCCAGTGCACCATTGTTGCTACTTTGTCATGCCGCTGCTTGTAGTCAGTCTGTACGATCTTCTTGCACCAGCTTACCAGGTAATCCACTGTTTCTTCAGCTTCTTTGCATAGGTGGCACTTACTATCTGTTGCTGTCTTCTCAATTTTGACTTTGTATGCATTTGACCTTAAGGCTTGGTCTTGTGCAGCCAGAATTAATCCCTCGGTCTCTTTCTTCAATTTTCCTGCTCTTAGCCATTGCCAGGTCTTGTTATTATCTGTTTCCCAGCTATTTTGTTAATGTACTGGCCATGTAGTGCTTTGTCTTCCCATGCCTCTATTCTGTTCTTCATTTGGTCTTTCTTGTAGGCCAGTTTGGTCTCTCCAGTAGTCAGTAAGCCTGCCTGATATACTAATTTCAGTGCATCTTCATAATTGTCCTTCAGATATTCTTCCAAAGCCATTTTTTCTTCTTCAACCATCTGATGTACTTGCAGCATTCCACGCCCACCTATTTGCCATGGTAAATGTCACTGCGTGGATGAAGAGCATGATTCATTGTCATTATTTTTCTGGTCTTCCTATCCATTGCTTTTAGTTCTGCTTGAATCCAGTCCACTATTCCAGCTGTTTATCTAATGACTGGAATTGCCCAGGTGTTGATTGCCTTCGTGGTATTTCCTCCATTGAGTTTGGACTTTCAGATCTTCTTCACTCTCTTGATGTATTCATCTCTAATCTTTTTCTTGACTTCAGTGTGCCTGATGTTGTCAGCTTGTAGGATACCCAAGTATTTGTAGTAATCTTCCTCAACGAATCAGCGAACAGCAAATCAAACAACGAATCAGCGAACAGCTAGAGGCAACAAAGTCATTACTAAAAGCCAACATGGGTTTGTCAAAAACAGATCATGCCAGACAAATCTTATTGCATTCTTTGACCAAGTGACAAAATTAGTGGATCAGAGGAACGCTGTGGATATAATTTATTTGGACTTCAGTAAGGCATTTGATAAAGTAGATCACAACCTACTACTTGACAAGATAGAAAAATGTGGGGTAGACAACATCACCATTAGATGGATCCATAGCTGGCTGACCGGCCATACTCAGCGAGTGGTCCTCAATGGAACCGCATCTACATGGAGGGAAGTATGTAGTGGGGTGCCCCAGGGCTCTGTTCTGGGCCCAGTGCTCTTCAACATCTTCATCAACGATTTGGACGAGGGGATAGATGGGGAACTCATCAAATTTGCAGACGACAACAAGCTGGCAGGAATAGCCAACACTCCAGAAGACAGGCTTAAGATACAGAAGGATCTGGACAGACTTGAACACTGGGCACTATCTAACAAAATGAAATTCAATGGTGAAAAAGCAAGGTTCTACATTTAGGCAAGAAAAACCAAATGTACAGATATAGTATAGGGGGTACCTTGCTCAATAGAAGTAACAGTGAGAGGGACCTCGAAGTCCTAGTGGACAATCACTTAAATATGAGCCAGCAGTGTGCTGCAGCTGCCAAAAAGGCCAACACAGTGCTAGGCTGCATTAACAGAGGGATAGAATCAAGATCACATGAAGTGTTAATACCACTTTACAATGCTTTGGTAAGGCCACACCTGGAATACTGCATCCAGTTTTCGTCACCGCGATGTAAAAAAGATGTTGAGATTCTAGAAAGAGTACAGAGAAGAGCAATAAAGATGATTAGGGGA
>NW_015386234.1:187836-225409 GCF_001527695.2 Protobothrops mucrosquamatus
CAGCTTCTCACTATCCAGGCGTTTCTGCAAAGCGGGAGGGGTCGAGGGAGGGGGGGCGGTTGGTGGGAAAAGAAAAGATGGAGCAGCAGCCAAGGATTTATAAAGCAAGCGGCGGAGTCCTGCAGCTCAGAGGCGACACGGGGGAGGGAATCGGAGCTAACCGAGGAAGGAGGCTGCTGTTTCTGCTGCCGCCGCCGCCGCCAGCCGGGGCATAATACGGTAAATAAATACGAGCATGGGGATCCGCGTGTGAATGAAGCCTCACTCCCCCTCCCCTTTTGCTTTCGCTCCCGAGCCGGCGCTTTTTTTTTCTTGAAATTTCCCTCTTAAAATGAAGGTGCGTGTTATACGCCGGTGCGTGTTATACGCCGATAAATACGGTATTCATTCACAGATTCATTTCATCATTTCACCAAGTATTCTTTTTCATACTTCCTATGAGTGTAATTCCACATACTTCTGTGGTAAACGGTAACACAATTCTTTTCATTGGGTTCCATATATTTTCAGATCTGTTAACTCCATTTGCATCAGTTTGTATCCTTCACTGTTCTCTCAATCTTTCATCCTAAACATTCAAATCAATCATTATTTATATTAGATTTATATTCATCCTTTTTCCATGTGTGCATATAAATAGATATATTCTAAAACAAGTAGTCAGACATTTTGCTAAACAGGTACTCACCAAATACTGCCCTCTTTCATTCTTGAGTAGCTTTTTCCTACACTTTCTCATCTTGTTCCCACCTATTTTTAATGTCATATAATAGAATAAACTTTTCCCCAATATTACATTTATTGAGAATGCACAATTTTTCCTTTAAATGAATTCCCAGTTTTTTTCTTATCACCATTTCCCAGAATATAGCATGCACCCATGATCTATATACATAGCATGCATCTATGATCTATAATCAACCAGTGGAATGGCTTGCCTTCAGAAGTTATTTGTGCTCCATCACTGGAGGCTTTTAAGAAGAGACTGGACATCCATTTGTGTGAAATGGTATAGGGTCTCCTGCTTGACCAGGGGGTCAGACTAGAAGACCTCCAAGGTTCCTTCCAACTCTGATGATGACAATGATGGTATCTTTCACAAAATGCATGAATTCCTGTAGCAATGTGAACCTACTTTATGGTCTCCTCTGACTTAGAGAAGTCAGAGGCTGAGAGCCCCCAAAAGTAGTCAGCTTCAGCATTCAGTATACAACCAACCATATGAGGCTGACTCAGCCAGGAGTCAGCTGAAGCTGGTGTAGGAGAAGACAGCTGACAGGGGCCCCAATTCTGAAAGACCATCCTGCCAATGCTAAGCAAAGGTGTTTGCTTGGCATGTCCAGAAGCAGAAATGTACATGCCTTTTTGTTCGGAACATGTGCCTGTTTGCATCCTGAACCTTGGCTCTTCAACCCTAGGCCAGCTAAAGAACCATCCTATCAAATGGACGTTTGGATTGTTATGGGCTATGTTTACTGATCCTCTGTTCTTTGGGCTGAACACTATCGGACAAGATCTTGCTGTCCTATAAATATTGCTAGAGCATGTGTGGATCTGCACCTTCTGGCTCTCTGCCTGCCTTGTCTATAATTGCTTATTACTTGCTCCTAAACGATTTGCAAATCAGTTTGGGGTATGTGTTCAGCCTTAAGCAGGACATCTACAACATAATCTAGATCAGGGGTGTCAAACTGCTGGCCCACGGGCCGGTTGCATCATACAAAAAAAGTCGTGATACGTCACAACACATCACGTGACGCAGCGAGTTTGACACCCGTGAACTAGATGACATGAAAATCATAGTTTTTGACATAAACACCACCATTCATAATTAAAGCTTTACTTCCCTGAGTGTATGCATCAAATCTACTCCATAATATCAGATAATATTCAGATGTCAAACACCCTTCCTGTTTTTCTTTCGTGCACTTAAGTCATTGCTGTAATTGACAAATTGATAAATGTGATTTCAGAGGGAACTTGGGATTTTCCCCAAAGCTATGATGTACTGTTCAGCAGAGACCCTTGTTGAAGCTTGGAATGAGCATGTGCCAATATGCCAAAAATATGACCAAGGATCACTTCTAACTCAAGTATGCTCATGTTATTCCAAACAAGTATGATATTTACATAGCAACCAACCTCACACATGCAGCTCTGGGTGGCATACAACAATTCAATAAAATAACAGATAAATAAAAAGATTGTTATAAAATATAAAAAGTCATTATTAAAACAAGAATATCATTTAAAATATTCAAACCCATTGAGAGAACAAGAATATCTCCTTCAGTGAAGCCATCTTCCTTTTGACCCCCAGGCCTGATGACATAACTAAGTCTGGAGGGACTTATCCTCAAATTTATTTACCCAAATCCTGCAACGGTTCTTGGTATGTTTTAAAGGGCTGGAGACTAAAACATATGAAGAACAGTTGCAGGATTTGGGTATGGCCAGTCTAGAGAAAAGAAGGACTGGGGGGGGGGGACATGATAGCAGTATTCCAGTATTTGAGAGGTTGCCTCAAAGAGAAGGAGATCCATTTATTTTCCAAAGCACCAGAGGGCAAGACAAGAAACAAATGGGTGGAAACGAATCAAGGAGAAGGAACCTGGAATTAAAGAGAAACTTCCTAACAGTGAGGACAACTAACCAGTGAAACACCTCGCTGTCAGAAGTTGTGGGTGCTTCATCACTGGAGGTTTTAAAGAAGAGATTGGACAGTCACTTGTCTGAAATGGAATAGGGTCTCCTGCTTGGACTAGAAGACCTCCAAGGTCCCTTCCAGTTCTATTCTGATTGATTGACTTTCTAAGCAATAGCAAGGATGGAATTAGCCCTAATTTGGGGGATGACAGAATGTTCATAAGATGGGTGCCATGGTAGAAAAGACCAAAAAATGCAAGTCCTTGGCTGATGGAATCCATAGCTTTCTGCCAGATCTAATGGGGTAGGTTGATATAATCAGGGAGAAGCAATCCCTCATATAACTTGATCCCATGCCAGGAAGGGCTTCAAATGTCAAAAACATCACCTTCAGTTGGACCCAGAAGCAAACTGAAAACCAATGCAGCTCGCTAAGCAGAGGTGTAACATATGCTATCTTAGGGGCAAACACAACTGCCCACATCACTGCATCCTTAACCTTCACTGTATCCTTCACCATTGCATCCAGATACTCTTCAAGGGTAGCCCCATGTACAGTGCATTACAGGAGTGCAATCTAGGTCACGAGAGACTGTTATTCATTTCTCATCAAACGGGAGATATATGCAGTGTAGAGTACTATCATACCTGACAGTATATAGCAAAAAACCTTGCTACAGCAATGGGATTTCAACTTCCTTTTTATTTTTGATCCTATCACTTTTGGCTCCCTTTTCTCCCTTTTCCATGAAGCAGACTGCTATCACTAGATTACAGTGTTTCTCAACCTTGACAATTTTAAGGCATGTGGACTTCAATTCCCAGAATTCCACAGCCAGCAATGCTGGCTGTGGAATTCTGGGAGTTGAAGTCCACATGCCTTAAAATTGTCAAGGTTGAGAAACACTGCACTAGAATGAGGTCAGTTAATCTCTATGTCAATTAAAAGAGAAGTTTATGGATTATAGCTAACATTGACTGGAATCAAATGCCATGCTGGTTGTTTTGTTTGAACATGTTGTGTGATGCCAGACACTGTCAACTATCCATCATGGTTTATGGCTTAATGTAACTGATGAACCCAGATAGCTATAGTTTATTGAACAAACTCTGTTTAAAACAGCTACAATTCAGTGAAATTAATGGAATCAACTAGTTTGGGCTGCCAGTCAAGGTAATCATATTCTGGGGGCTGTCCTGGGTCTCATGATAGCAAATTCCAGTTTCAGATACTTGCCGCAATATGGAAAGACTCCTGATATCTTCCTTGTGCATTGATGTGGGTGTTAACGGAGTCCTATGACCTGCTTAATATTGTTACTACCATTGTTATATTCAAATTAGGGCCTTTCCTTCATGAGTACTGTATGAATGTGGCCAGTCAATTTAGAAAATGCAGAAACCACTACAAGGACTGAGTCAAAATGAGACAGCTTTCTATCTTTCTACAAAGTAACTTGGGTTCAAAAGATGTGGGTGTGCTGGTCTTGGCACAGGTTGTTCCTTTTTCTGTTGCCTTTCAAAAGCAGGGAACATGCTTTGCCAAGCACAGTTAAAAGGATTTTAGAAGACAATTCTGAAGGAAAAAACAACTCTCTGGAGAGCTGCTGCTGGTAAGAATAGACAGAACAGAACCAGATAAGCCAAAGGTCTGACTTAATATGAGCTTTTATTGTGCAATTGCCCTGTTTTCATGCTGTACTCTGTTTCCCTATGATTTCTTCTAATCTTTTTTCTTATTACAGGAAAGGAGAGAAAAATGGGAAAGCTGCCCAAGATATGAAACACCCTCAGTACAAAGCAACTTGCCTACACACAGGACTTGCACCTGCAATTTAGAACCTCACAAATAACAACAAAATCAAACTTAAAAATAATTAAAGATAGACTTGAGCTGAGTTGCTTACCTAAATATTAAGCATACTAAGTGGAGATCGCATCAGCTTTGTGGTTACATGTGTCATTAGTTCCACATTCTGGATTTTTTTGTGTGAAATGTTCTAGTCACATCTTCCCACATTTAAATTAAAACTCACTTTTTCATATGTATTTTGACAGCAATCTCTACTTGCCTCATACTATTGTTTTCATCCTAATGTACATAATGTACATAAAATAAAACACAAAATACAAACCAGTGACATGATTCTAACTGGGTATTTTTTAAAGATGGAGGATAACTCTCCTAGGACTTGTTCACATAGTGCCAATAACCTCAAGAGCAAGTATGTGCCAGTATCATTTTCATGCAGCAGTTGGGCAGATGCTCGAGACAAGGAAACAAAGTTCTATATAAAAGTGCACTTCAAGAGGTAGACTTCAGATATTATCTCAATAATGGTATAATTCAAATCAGAACCTGAGGATGTACAGACATATAAAGAGAAAAATCAACAGACAAAAGGGAGTTCTGTACTGATTCTACCCTACAAATACAGGTTTGTTTGCCTTTTCATGATAAGGTCATTTCCTGTTTTGAAGCCTGACTGGGCTAGAAGCTTTTAGAATAATCTGGGGAGCATTTTCAGGTGAAAACCAGTGATGCAAGAAGAATTACATACCTTTGTGCTTCCAACCAAAGCATCCCCTGCCCTCATTCATTTGGCCAACCAGATAACTGGACTGCCATCCAAACCAAGGTTAGATATCTTTATACTCCAATAGCTTAAACATTGTTAAGAATGCCAGAAATTGGATATAAAAGAAAATGAGTTTTTTCGTCTTTATGAAAGACCTGCATGACTTTGTCACTTACATATTCAAACATGGTCAGAGGCCACAATATCATGGCTTGTCCGGTATTTAGTAACCTAAACAGGAGGTACAATGGCATTTACCACTCCATGGGTCTTCCAAACATTGTCAGATTCATTCATTTGGTAAATTACAAGTTATATATTTCAGTTATGCAAAGTCATTTCATGAAATGCAACCCCAAGCCAGATGCATTATTGCTGTTCAATAGCTTCCAATTTTTTTGATCTTAAAACCATTCTTTCATCAGGATTGTCTGTCAGTGATTGCTTCTTTATGGTCCTAAAACTTATGCCTGTGTCATCAGTGATAGTAACTACCTTGTCTGCTCTTGGCCTCTTTTATGATTGCTTTTAATTTTTCAGGGGTTTCTCCAGAGAGTCTTATAGCCAAAATATTTAACATTTACCTTTCTTATTGGAGCTTTCAGTCTATAGTCTTGTTTACTTTAACTAGTAGTGAATATTTTATTTTATTTGCAGAGTAAGGAATTCTCAACATTTTCCTCCAGTATCAAATCCAGTAGAATCACAAAATTGAAAAGGGCCTTACTACTATAGCATCTGTGATAAATACTGATCTGGTCTCAATTTGATGACTACTCTAGTGAAGGAGAACTCAAAATTTCACATCCTAGACTTATACAGATCCCAAAGTATATATCATAGAGTCACTGGGAAGTACAAAGCCTCTTTACTAATACAGTCCATGGGAAATGTCTTGTGTACAATCATTGAATGTATAAGGTACCATCCATTGCTGCATTTGCCAGCCTAGCTGAATATGGAATTAAATCATTTGAGAGCTGTTCCCTATCAATCAGAAGGGTAAGATATAGAATAATGGATTTAAGTTGCAGTAAGGCAGATTCTAGGTGAATTATATAAAAAAAATTTGTAAAAATATTTTTATAATACAGCCAAAAGGAAGTGGTCTTCCTTTTACTGGATATGTTCAAACAGGAATTGAGTTGCCATCTGTTAGGAATATTTTAATTTGAATTCTTGTATAGAGCAGGGACTTGAACCCAATGACCCTTTCAACTCCTATGACTTCTTCTACAGAGTTAAATCATTACAATCTTTTAAAATGTGTTTGAAACACTGAACTGGGGCTGAATGCTCAGAACTATGTGCACTTCATTGGCTATCTTTTTTATTTCTAATAGTTGATATGTTTTTTCCTCCTGGGGCTCTAGGTGGATCACAATAAAATAAAAAATATATAAACTACCACCAAACATTAACGTTAAAATAAAACAAAATGAAGTTCATCATGTGACCCCTTCACTAATTAGTTCCTGGCTCACCAAATGGTTGTACTGCCTACATTAAATGCTTGTTGGAGATGCAGTCTTAAGTGCTTTCCAGAAAAAGAGAGACATTCCAAAAGGACAAAAAAGGAGAGATTTTTACCTTGGGGAAAGGGGGAGGGAGACTTTTGCACAGTAAAGAAGCTATCACCATAAAGGCCTCCTTCCTGATTCTCCTCAGCTTAACTAGTGGGAGGGAGGTTCTCACCCTGCTCTCTTGGCTTGCATGAATGGACAAAGGAACTATACTAACCAAAGGTAACAAAGACTCAAGCCATAAAGGGATTTGCAAGTGATAATTGACACCTTGAATTGGGCCCAGAATCCTAACTTAGCCAGTACAGCTCCCTCAAGATTACTCTATATCAGCACCCATCAGTCCACAGCTGCATTTTGGACCAGCTGTAATTTCCAAACTGCCTTCAAAGATCACCCCTAATGAAACAAATTACAAGAAGATTTTTGTAACTCTAAGCATGAATTATTGTTGCCAGAGGGGTTTTTTTTTTAAACAGAAATGATAGTGGTTGGATCACTATTTGGATTTCTCCAAGATTAGTTCCATGCACTTAAGTCACCACCTAAACAAACAGAAAAAAGTCTACTGATTTTTGCTATACTAGTAAAAACATGAGCGCTGCTGGGCTGCCTGGGCAATCTATGGCAACCTGCCATAAGGAAGTATTAACTTATCAGCAAGTGAATACAAATATATTTAAAAGAATTCTGCTAGTGAAATTGTTCATACCTTTTCTCCCCGCCCCCTCCGAAAAAATAACTTTTACTTGGCAATTTACCTGATACAGAATATGGACTGCAATCTATGTTCCAGGATATTAAAAAAAAATTATTACGAAGTGTCTGCTCTGAAATTGTTCCTAGGGTTTGCTTTGAAATAAAGGAAGGTGTTTTCAGACTCTGCAAGAAACAAGAACTATATTTTGCAATAGTGATGGTATTTTTCAAGTTGGAATCAATTCACAGATTTGTTTTTGTTTTTTAAAAAAGGCTAGAAAAACTTTTAAACAATGAACATGTCATGATTAGAATATCAAAAGTGAAAGACCAGGATCATATATGAAGTTCCAATTAAAGTGATTTATTATTAATCATGTGTATGCACAAGAATCTACTCAACTAACAGTACTATTCAGGCACTAGATAAGGGTCAATAGAATTCAAGAAGAGTTGGCCAGTCTGTTTGTGGCTATGTAGAGATTCTAGGCTGATTCCTCTTTTGACTCCGCCCCCAGGTTCTGCCATTCCTTCTCCTATATTGAGTTTAGGGTTTTATAAAATAACATAGTAGGGAAAACATTATGATTTTAAGCAAACACATCTTTCATAAAGCTGGAATGTTATAGAATAGGATATAGAGAAGCCATGCCTCTTGGAAACCCACCCAACAAATTCAATCCAAGTAAAATAGTGTCATAGCGTTGTGTAGGAAAAAATTAGGCAACCTAGAACATCCAGACAAAAAATAGTTTTTTTTAAAAAAAACTAATTAACTTTAGAAAAATGACTAGTGCAAAATATATCAATACATGATATTCCAAGAACATGAATTAATTGTGCATTGTCTCCTTCAAAATAACTATACTTCTTCTCTTCCATTAACTAATAGAGACCCTACCTTAAGTGAAGCCTATGTGCTTTTAGTAAAGTACTACAGGCACAATTTCAGGGTATGCTGCAGGGTTTTTACATTTTTTAATATTTAATGCTTATCTAAGAAAATAGTACTCAATAAAATTGACTCGACTGGCCACAACACTGTTAGACTTTGGAAAGACTTTAAAACCTGGCTGTCCCTTCAGGTACTGGGACTAAGTTGTTAAAAAAGCTTGACTGTAAGGTATAGTTGATGTTGGCATGGAGTGTGTGGTGTTGTTGTTGTGTTTTGTGTTGTTATTGATTTTGTTTTATTCTGTTTTTATTGTTGTAAGCTACCTGGAGTCACAATTTTGTGAGTTGGGCTGCCATATAAATCCTTTAAATAAATACTATAAAATCTAAATGTAAAAAACATAGCACACAACAGAAAATAAAAATAAAAATTATCTAGTAGTAAAGCTACACATATACAAAATTTGAAAGTATATGAAAATATATCTTCAGTATCAAGGGAAGATTTAAATTCTAAACATCCAAATTTTAATATTTATGTCCTGAATGACATTTGTATGTTTCATCAACATAACCACTGTAAATACAGAAAGCAAATATGAATAAAACAGAACTTAACTAAAAGTTCTTCAAGATTCTTTTCTGTTATGTTAATTTTCAGTCATTGCTGTTTCCTATATTTTAAATATAACTAATTCAAAGAAAGATATATTTTTCAACATTTGCCATAATAAATTCAGCAACGAACCATAAACCACTTTACAAGTCTTCAGGAAATGGTTATTAAACCCACAGTAGAATTAATTGCCAAAGGCTATTGAGTAATTTTTCCACTTTCCTCAAAAACATTCAGCTGAAATGAGTAAGAGATGCCCAACTGTATCTGCAGGACCACAATCAACTTGCTGTTCTAGTCAACACATTCCAGAAATGCACGAAGCAATGCCTGAAATGCTCTTGGGAGAAAAGTGATCTTTTCAGAGACCAGCAAGTCTGTTTTGCACATTTCTAATGATATTTATTCAGCGCACATTGCAAGAGCAGATAGAGCTCTTTCTCACCTTTGCATGTCCCTGCAGAGAATTTCTTTTCCATGCTTGTAAATTTGAAGGTGCTTTGTTATCCTGGGTTGTATTGCTTTAATCTAAATGGGAAGAGGAGAAACATTAATTATTAGATCACCATACTCCTAGAACTCTTCCAAAAGTTTTACAAGTTTAAAATCAGCCAAAACACCAGTATTATAATTACAGCAATTAAAATTCACAATACTGTAAAACAGTGGTGTCAAACTGCTGGCCCGCAGGCCGGACATGTCACCAGGAAACCGTGCCCACCCCACTGCCGGCAATGAGGAAAAAGCTCCGATACATCGCGCGATGTCATGTGAAGTTGCGAGTTTGACATGTCTGCTGTAAAACCTTACTTTGTGTCCTTCCTCCAGCAACAGTCTTAATAATTAAAAGTTCTATGAAGCAACTTGGTCTTCATTACTTGGTCTTCATTACTTCAGGGAATAGGCCACCAAATAGATCTGGATGAGTGGTGTCCAGAGGTTGACATCATAATAGAAAAGCACTGGCTCTTAGGTTGCATTGAACTCCACAGGGGAATCTTCCAATCTTCCTGCTTGGGATGTGCAGACTGCATGGATACATTCTACTTATCCCAGATGGTCCCAGAAATAATTCAATTCAATTCAATCAGAATAGAGCTGGAAGGGACCTTGGAGGTCTTCTAGTCAAACCCCCTGCTCAAGCAGGAGACCATATACCATTTCAGGCTGTCCAGTCTCTTCTTAAAAACCTCTGGTGATGAAGCATCCACAACGTCTGAAGCAAGACATTCCACTGGTTAATTGTCCTCATTGTTAGGAAGTTTCTCCTTAATTCCAGGTTGTTTCTGTCCTTGATTAGTTTCCATCCATTATTTCTTGTCCTGCCCTCTGGTGCTTTGGAAAATAAGTTGACCCCCTCCTCTTTGTGGCAACCTCTCAAATACAGGAATACTGCTATCACGTCCCCCCAGTCCTTCTTTTCTCTAGACTGGACATTCCCAAATCTGCAACTGTTCTTCATATGTTTTAGTCTCCAGGCCTTTAGTCATCTTAGTTGCTCTTCTTTGCACTTTTTCCAAAGTCTCAACATCTTTTTTGTAATGTGGTGACCAAAACTGGATGCAGTATTCCAGGTGTGGCCTTACTAAGGATTTATAAAGCGGTACTAATACTTCACATGATTTTGATTCTATGCCTCTGTTTATACAGTCAAGGATTGTATTATCTATTTTGGTTGCTGCCGCACACTGTTGGCTCATGTTTAAGTGATCGTCTACTAGGACTCCAAGGTCCCTCTCACAGTTATTGTTTTTGAGCTAGGTTTCACCTAATTTGTACTTGTACCTTTGGTTTTTCCTGCCCATGTGTAAAACCTTGCTTTTCTTCACATTAAATTTCATTTCGTTTGTTGAATAGGGCCCATTGTTCAAATCTGTCAAGATCATTTTGGATCCTGAGCTTGTCTTATCGGGTGTTGGCTATTCCTGCCAGCTTAGTGTCATTTGCAAATTTTATGAGTTCCCCTTCAGTTCCCTCATCTAAGTCATTTTTGAAGATACTGAAGAGTACTGGGCCTAAGACTGAACCTTATGGTACCCCACTGCTTACTTTCCTCCAGGTAGTTGTAGTACCATTAAGGATGACTCGTTGAGTATCAGTCAATTACATAACCTTCTGATGGTGATGTTGTCTATCCCACATTTTTCTAGTAGGTTGTGGACTACTTTGTCATATGCCTTGCTGAAGTCTAAGTATACTATGTCCACAACATTTCACTGTTCTACTAATTTAGTCACTTGGTCAAAGAATGAAATAAGATTGGTTTGGCATGATCTGTTTTTAACCAACCCATGCTGACTTTTAGTTATAACTTTATTTGTTTCTAGATTTTACAGATCTGTTTTTTGATTATCTTTTCCAGTATCTTCCCAGATATTGATGTTAGGTTGATTGGTCTGTAGTTTTCTGGGTCTATTTTTTGTCCCTTTTTTGAAGATGGGAACCACATCAGCTCTTTTCCAATCCTCAGGTAATTACTCAGTTTTCCAGGATTTTTGAAAGATATGATACAATGGTTCTGAGATAGCATTTGACAGTTCCTTCAGAAACTTGGGATGTAATCCATTAGGTCCCAATAATTTATATTTGTCAAGATCAGATAGGTGTTCTCTAAACATTTTCTTGCTTATTTTAATTTCTAATCTGTCTTTTACGGTTATGATTTTGGTAGGTTGGGCTATAGTTTCTTTTTGATTGAAGACTGATGCAAAGTATGAGTTAAGCATTCTCTCTGCTGCCTGTTACTTTCTTGCCATCTTCTCTGTTAAGTGGACCTAGTGTTTCCTTGAGTTTTTCCTTGTTATTTGTATATTGAAACTTTTTTTTTATTATCTGTGACTTTTGTTGCAAGTCTTTTTTCATTTTGAGCCTTTGCTTTCCTGACTTCATCTTTGCAAATTCAGGCTATCTGCTGATACTCTGCCTTAGTCATGTGTCCCTCTTTCCACTTTTTTGTACTTGTCCTCCTTGTCTTTCAGTTTATCAGAGACATCTTTGTGCAACCTGGGCACCAAGCCTGCAGTACCAGATTGAGTATAACAGCTGTCCCACCCAAAACCTGGGTTTCTTCATTTAAACCGATTATAACTTTGAGATGATCATAGCCCTGTGTTTAGCACTTTGTAAAGTCTTTTCCAGAGCTTACAAAAGCTTGAGTTATTGTCACCAGGGTAGCAGCTATTTTTATCTGAGTAATCTTTTTTCCTTCTCCATTCTTCCAGGAGATTAGTACTTTCAAACTTGCAAGATTGATGTCAGGCCTCCTAGATAAACAGATAGGAAATATGACAAGAAGAGCTAATTCTATTTTATTCTAAGGCTGCATTACAGAATCTTGCAAGTCTGAAAATACAAATCTCCTGCCATTACTTTTAACAGCCTGATAAATTAGAGCGAGTTCCTCCTAAATTTCTTTCTCTGACTGTTAAGCACTTGCAAGGTCCTCCTTCTCTTGTCTGATTGTTTCCTAGGCAGAATCTCTTCCCCTCATCCCTCAAGGTCATTCCCATATACCATTACAGGGTTCTCTAAAGTGGTCAGTATTGAGCCCCAGGGTTCTGATTACTATTAGTATTATTAATAGAAGTAGTTAAAGTAATATTTATTGAATTACTTTTATATAATCAATGTTTGAGGGTTGATGAACAATCTGAAACTTCATAAAAGAGTCAAAGAGCTGAAGATTTTAGGGATCTCTGCTACAGTTTAATATTATTAAGGGGCCAAAATCAGGTTACTTCTATAGGGGACCCATCATGGAATGTCCACACAAGGTCATCCCATCTGGTACTGAAGGCTATCAAATAATGGTAGTTTTCTCTCTATTAACAGGGTTCCATGATGGAAGTTCCCTATGCTACCATAACATCCTATTCCATTAGTAGTAAACGAAATTTGCGAAGATTACTCTCTAAGTGGAATGCCTCTATAGTATTTAGGACAATTTTCTGCACCATGGCTTTAAACAGCTTGTCACCTTTACTAATACTGAGAGAAAATGAACCCAGCTTAAGAAAAGGCTATCAGGAGTTGATGTTTGGCAATGATACTGCCACTGATACAGACAGTGGCTGCTATGGCTTCTGATTGGTGGATTTCCTGCTTTACTTTCTCCACTCCTGCTGAAAATAAGCACCAATTGCTTTCCTTTTGGTGGCAGAACTTTCAAAACATGCAATTTTCATTATGTGAGTAAACAATATCCAGTAATCATAGAATCATACAATTGGAGGTGACCTATCACACCTATATAACCGTACAATTAGAATTCACCTATTCAAACATTTCCAAAGTGATTGTTTCAATGCAAATCAGTTGTTTTGAACTCAAAACCTTGTCTTGAACTCTAAATGAGGCAATTTCATTTTAAAATATTTTGCACGCCACTAACTGAATATAGTCAAGACTTTATTTCGGTCATCAACCTGCAAGATTTAACTGAAGATAGATTTACTATTGTTCTTAAAAATGAGAAATAAATACAAAGAACTTTTGTTAGTCAAAAGATTTCCTGGAAAGGATTTGATTATTTGACAGAAATAGAAACGCTACAGAAATAATTGAGCTACAAGTAATAACTAGAGCTGCATCTTGCAAATTGTGGGCATAATTTAACATAGTTTCAACACTTTGAAGCTTGGTAGTGGCTTTTGAATATCTGTAGTGAACTGCAATGTGTGTTCATACGAAGGATAACAGATATCATTCTATTTTCAGAATTTCTTGTAAGAAATTATGTCTAAATTTATTTAAATTTGTTATACTTGTACACTCCAATAGACTCTTAGATTTATAAAATCCAAAGGCAATGAAAACAGTTAAAAACAAACAGCAACATACACAAAATGGGTCTGTCTGCGATTAGCTTAGATCCAAATGCCAGTTATTACAATATCCCATATCCATCAGTAGTCAGAGAGTTGCTTTTATACACACAAACAGAATCATAGAGTTGAAAGACACTCTTTAGACCTTTGAGTCCAATCCACTGCACCAGATAAAAAAGTAAAATTAAGACATCCCTGACAGATGTTTATCCAGCCTTTCCTTGAAAACTTTTAATATAAGGGAACTCAGCACTTGCTTAAATAAGTCATCCAAACGTCAAACTTCTCTTATTATAGGAAAGTTCTTTCTCCTGATATTCAGCTGGAATCTGCCTTCTTGTAACTTAAGGTCATTATTTTGAATTCTCCAGGTCAGAGCTATAACCCTTCCAGTATATGCAACACACGAGCACATTCACCTCCCAGCCATCTTTTCTCAAGGCATCATATTAACTTAGCTCAGCATATTTAAAAGATAATTCGGAAGTGCTCTGAACCTTGTGTATATATAGTACCTTTCTGCTCCCAATTACACAGCTGTGACTTTTTCAGACTGCCTCATGAGTCCTCCCCCATCCCATCCCCAGAATGTTAATACTTTACATGAATTGAATTATTAGAATGGCACTTTTTAATGCAACGTTTAAAACTGTCCAGCCACCAAAGCTTAACTCTTCATGCATATAAAGTCCCATTGAGTGACCATGGCTTAACACAGTTTTATGGCTATGCGCATTTATCAACAGCCTCAAACAAAATTGTACTTTGCAGTCTAGAGCATGGGTGTCAAATTCGTGATGTCACGTGACGTGTCGCGATGTATCGTGACTTTTTTCCCATTGCTGGCAATGGGGTGGGCGTGGTTTTGGTATGATGCATCCGGCCCGCGGGCTGGCAGTTTGACATCCCTGGTCTAGAGTCTCTGTCTATGAACGGGGATGTATATAGGGAGAATATACTTTTTTATTTCTTTATATCAATTTATATTATGAGAATAAGGAGTAATTTTAACCAAGAGGCTGGAAAGCATGTTAAGGCAAGAGCTTAGCATATTCTGAATGTATACATTGAAGTGAACCTAGTGGTATGAAGCTGACTACAAGGATCAAAGTCCAGTTTGCTATCGTTTTTGAAATCTGCTGCATAGTTTCATGGTCCAATGGAGGGGAGATGAAGTAAGAGTTTCTACAAATGAAAAAAAAATGGCCTAGGCCTAATTCCCAAAGAATTTCAGCTCCAGGATCACAAAACAGAAAAGTTGTACAAATAGTCCTCAACTTACAACCACAATTGAGCTTGAAATATCTGTTGTTAAGTGAGACAGTTGTTAATTTTGCCTCATTTTATGACCTTTCTTGCCACAGTTCTTAACTGAATGCAGTTGTTAAATTAATAACAGGGTTGTTAGGTGAATCTGGCTCCTATTTAACTTTGCTTGTCAGAAGGTAACAAAAGGTGATCACATGATCCTGAATGCTGCAACCATCATAAAAATGAACCAGTTGCCAAGCATCCAAATTTTGATCACGTGACCATGGGGATGCTGCAACAGTCATAAGTGTGAAAAACAATCATAAGTCACCTTTTTCAGTGTCGGCGTAACTTCGGCCACTAAATGAACTGTTGTAAGTTGAGGACTACCTATAATTTGAATTTCACCCCATTTGGCTAGAAGGAGACCACCTTGCTGTTCATAGAAGACCTAGTGGAAAGATAGCAATGCAGCATTGAGTTTAGATTGGTACAAGTGCTGTGCATGTCAGTACATTGATTCACTGAAGTTGCCTAGTTTGATATTGAAATTTCTGCAAATAAACAACCAAGCTCAGACAATTCCACAGTTCAACCCTGAGCTACAGATATTCCTTCTATTGGATGTCAGCAGCATCAGGATAATTGAACTGATTTATTTTTAGCTCAAGTGGGTGTTATTGGAAGTGCTTTGATTTAAAAAGGATTTCTATGTGTATCTGTGCATGTATGTGAGAGACTGAGGGTTTTGCCCACTGAAGGGAACAGGTCTTCAGGCCTTGTAAGGGACCTGTAAGCTTAACAGATTTCCAGCTCTTCCTCAGTTCCTCAGTTCAAAGGGGAAAGATGAAATTCACAACAATAATCTTAGTGAAATGACTCAATGTACCATGAAATTTACCACTCCAGCCCTCTCTCTTGTAGTATAGAAAAGTATTTTTCCCCAGGAAGGTGTTCTTAGCATTTTAGAGATGAGAAGACTATAATGGAATATTTCCAAACTTCTTCTCAGGGCTTGGGGAAGTGAAAAGAATTGCAGTCTGGAAATGCTCTAAGCCAACAGAAAATGATTCACACTCTAATTTAGCTTGTGTCTCAGCCATCCAGGGTCTAAAATTCTATGAAGATATTTAAAATTTGGAATGCTTTGTTAACAGCACAATATTTTTACAGTTGCCTATTATTCGACAAGTCATGCAGCACTTTTTTTTAAATAAATCAAATTGCAACTAATATACACAGACTAATGAAGTATATGATAATTTAAGATAGAACATTTGTAGATTTCCCCTAGAAATGAGAAAAAGTATTCCCAACAACACAAAAGTGACAAGCTGTGCAGTCAGAATTACTGACATTTTTTAAAATACTGGTACAGTAATTACATTTTATGACCGAGTATGGGAACTAGGAAAAGATATTACAGTAATATAAAAATCACAAACCTGATGAGAAAATAAGATTTATCTTAAAAATTCTCAGTTAGAGTATTCATCCATTTATTTTTAGGGAGAAAAATGCAAGCTGAGCTTTATTTATTTCACATCAACTGATTACTTAACTTCTGGAAGTCAATATTACAGATTTTATTGACTGAACACAGAAAGCTGTCTCACACAGATTGGCTTATTTGTCTGTCTAGCCTTATATTGATCACAATACAGGTAGTCCTCGACTTACGACAGTTTGCTTATTTATTTATTTATTTATTTATTTATTTAATTTATATCCCGCCCTTCTCCCGACGGGACTCAGGGCGGCTCACAACATATTTAAAACAAAGGCATATATACAATCCCCCCCTGTAAAACCGAATTAAACCAAATTTTAAAGTTGTGTTATTTCGAATTCCTTAAAATGAACCCAGTATAAAATCCTCCCTAGGCCAGNTTGAGGGCGCGACGGAAGGTAAGGAGATCCGGAATCGTCCGAATCTCGGGGGGTAGTTCGTTCCAGAGGGCAGGGGCACCCACAGAGAAGGCCCTCCCCCTGGGGGTCGCCAGCCGACATTGCTTGGCCGACGGCACCCTGAGGAGACCCACTCTGTGGGAGCGTACCGGTCTATGGGAGGGAATCTGCGGCAGAAGGCTTAGTGACCTTTCAAAGTTACAACACTGAAAAAAGTGACTTTGGACCATTTTTCACACTTATGACCATGGAGCATCCCCCACGGTCATGTGATTTACATTTGGATGCTCGGCAGCTGGTTCATATTTATGACGGTCGCAGTGTCCCGGGGTATCATGGGATTCCTTTCTGCTACCTTCTGACAAGCAAAGTCAGTGGGGAAGCCAGATTCACCTAACAACCGTGTTACTAATTTAACAACTGCAATGATTCACTTAACAAATGTGGCAAGGAAAGTCGTAAAATGGGACAAAATTCACTTAACAAATTTCTCACTTAGCAACATAACTCTTGGGTTCCATTGGGTTCGGAAGTCGAGGACTGTAACGGGTATTAGCTTTCCATGGCTTGCACCTAAAATTTGCTGCTACCTGATCTTTTCAATGGAGGCCTCTGGGACAGAACTTGTAACCTGCAACACAATTGTCCATGGAGATTCTCAGTCATCCAGGTCATGGTTGCCCCAAAGGTGCTTTTTCAGAAGCAACTGGACTTTCTTCAAAGAAAAACAGGAAAGTCCAGTTGCCTCCTGAAAAAGCACCTTTGCGACTACAACACAATTCTTCCACCTGTTACTGTATACTTTGACAGTGAACCTCAAATAACCCAAAATATTTGGGTTCTTGAAGAGGAAAAGACAAGAAGTATCTTCTTTGTTTTATTTATATATATATAAATATTAGAATCCTGGGTAATGTTTAAGACAGACCCACCTGGAAGATATTATATCTGGGAAGATGTGATGCCACCATTTGATGATATCCATTAAATAAGAAACAAATGATACATTAAATTGCTCTAAAATAGAGGGTGAAGAATCTAAAGTTCATGAGATACATTACAGTCATCAAATCTGTGAGAATGCAAACTTTCTTTCGTGTTACAGTGGAAAAAATACAGGTCACAAAAAAGAATATGGTGAATACAATACAATTAATTCTTTAACAATTAATGTGTAGATATACTGAATCCAAGAAGGCGAGGGCTTCAGAACTACTACTCAAAATATTAGCATTCTATTATAATTGCAGTTCTTGGTTGCTTCCAAAATCCAATTTTAAAAAGCAGGACTAAACTGTCCCAATCTAAAAAACTACCAATTTACTGTAGTTAAAAGACTCAAGCCAAAAATGTAAAAAAAATTCTCAAACATGGTATGTATTGTAAACCACATATTAATTTATAGAAATGGCAGCAGATAAGATCCTTTGGCACAGATTTTGACTTTAGATTGCCTTAGGGTGTCATTTTTCCCATGAAAATGTGATTTCCTTTCAAATAACATTCGGTGACATGTCTGCTGTCTTCCTTTCCCATCTCTGCATATTGTGGTTCTTCTGAACATCCTATTTCACAAAGCAGCAGCTGCAGAGCCTTAATATGTATCAAAGTGAAACGCCATCAAATAACTGGCTTTAACATTCAAATGACTTATTGGCAGAAACAGGTTTAAAAATAGGAGTTTTCATGATAAACAAACTCAGCCTCACAGGAAATGAGTGAGGAGCAAATTGCAGAAAGTCAACATGTAAGATTTTTGTGAAGCCCTAATTTTGTTGTATAAATACACGGCATTCTTATAAAATGATTATTTCCACAGTCACACAAGACTCTTGAGAGCAAAGTCTTTAAGTATCAGTTTTAGTAAGTTAAAGAATTGAACACATAAACATAAGACTACAATGAATGTATTTACACGAAAGAGAAAAGCTAGATCACACACATATATAATGAAAAATAGGCATAAAGAAAAAAATCCAATGCGAGAGAAAGTCAGCTTTCCCCTTTCCTTCCTCTACTGCCTTTCAGATATCCAGATCATATGGGGGAGGAAGACCCACATGGGAAAAGGGAGAATTGTCCCTCCCCATTCTACAGACAAGAAGGAAGAAACTATACACCATTAGGAAATGAACAAGGCTAATGTTAGATTTGTTCAAATTTGCAGCTCTTTTAAACTTTGGATATAAACTTAATCTACTTAATTGACATTTGTTTATTTTTATGAGAGTTTTGTGTATCTCTTAATGATGGCCATTTGGACTAAAAAAAAAAAGAGAAAAATCACTAGGGTGAAGATTTTTATTCCAGTGACAGACCTGTTAGTTTTTAACAACAAATACAACAAAGAGCTTGATAGCATTTAAAAAAATCCAAAGATATACACACAGACATGTGCAGATGTGCGTGTGAAGGTGTGTACGTGTGCACGCACACACACACACACACACACACACACACACAGAGTAATCAAATTATAAAAGATAGAGTCTAAAGATCCTAAATGTCTCAAACATCTGCGCCACTTCTAAGTAAAATCGATTTCTGTACATTTTGCTACTAGAAATGTCATTACCAGCATCCAAGAAAGAGAACATTTATAAACTCGGGTCTTTATCAAAATAAAGCAAAAAAGAAAAAGCCCTTGAATTTAAAGCCCCAAACATAAATAATAATCATTCCTATGAAAAGACAGAACATCCTATCTTTTGGTCTTAGATCTGTTGTAATAAGAAACAAAGTAACATCAATAAAAAGAACCTTTCTCAGAGATTTAAAAAAAAGTCTGGAATAGTTTTTCCTGAATTTTCATAATATTGAAATATAGGTTTATCTAATGATAAACAGTTTGGATACAAAACTAACATTTGTTGTGTCCCTAATACAGCTTCAAATAAACAATACATTTCATTTCTACATATTTGTATAAGCAGAGTCAGGAATGGAAAGCAGAAATGGGGAAGTGTGGAAATTTCACTTGAAAACCCTAAGACCCAAAGATGGAATCTTGTGCATGTGGCATAAAGTCTAGCTTCCATATCTCCGTTTCGTCAAAAAAAGGAAAAACGGTATATTTTAGAAACATGTAGGAGGAAAAGCTCCTCTCCAAACCTCCCACTTCAACTAAAAAGTATCTTGTGCTGCATCAGAGAAGCCACAAACTATTTCTAATATGAATTGTTAAGCCACAAACAGTAGAAATTATGGCAAAGCAGCATGCAGAGCTCCCTGGTAAACAACTTTCTTTTTTTAAGAAATAAGTTTCCAGTCCCTATGGTTGCAAGAGAAGTTTGAAAATATGTGAAAAAATGTGATTAAGATCATAGATCCCTTAAGAAAATCCACACTTATCATGGTTGTCTTCCTTTTAAAAGAGCATATTACAAACTTTTCCTGCATGTCTTATTTCTTAATGCTAAATATAATTGGACAACTCCAATATTTTGGGGAAAAACACATCTAAATTGTGTTGATTGCTTGTATAAAAAAATCCAATTTATGTATGACTTTGAAATATTGATTTCAAAAGTATGGTCATCAAAACCAAGATTATACTGATTATACCATATCAACTGATTATACCATATCAACTAATAATACAATTTAACTTATTTAAACCATAGAAGGGTTGAAGCAGAAAGTGGTCATCACTCACTGGCTAAATGTATTTATGACCTCAAACTAAACATACTTATGATGTCCTAAGCTAATCGAATTTAAAAGAAGTGGAAGAAAAAGAATGCAACTTACTTCTAAAATAAAAAGGGAGAATTTCTGCCACCAGAAAGCTAGTGATTTAAGTTTCTAATCTGATGGATTTTAGAATTTTTCCACACTAGTATTTTTGATGAAAGGAACTTAAACTCAATTGTTCCAGTAATATTTGATTTTTGTGACAAAACATGATGCAGTCCTTTGCTCAGACTAGTTTTGCTTGTTTGCCTCTCTTGTCAACAGGATAATCCTCAATTTTATTTTTTAAAATAATTTTTTGCAACTATAAAAACAAAGAATTAAGCAAAAGGGAGAAAACGCACATATATGTTGATCAGAAATCCCCATTCTAAGGAGATAGATATATACAGGGCGGAGGGGCACCAAAAGAGAAAGAAATTGAAGCTGTAGTTCTCTCTCCAGGGCAAAAATAACAATTGCATTATTTTGTATTTGAAACAGATAACATTTTTAAAGGGCTGAAGTTGGCAGAGAAAACCCAGAGGGGAAAATTCTTACACTGCTGTTATCTCTTAGCAAATGGTTTTTGCAGGTTTCAGAAGCACCCCAAAACCCAGTAAAGTTTTAGTAGCTGACTGAAGATCGCAAGAACTCATTTACATTGACATTATTCCCACGAAGAAATGTATTGTTGCCTCTTAAAAATAAAGTGCTATTCAAGACTGGAGTTCATTTAATACTTAATTCATATTAAATATTACAATGACCCCACCTACCCCTGCTAGTTTTTGTTGTGAAGAAAGGCCATTGACTCCATCAATGAAATGCTTTGTTGCTAGGATAAATAAAAATTATCATTAATATCAGCTTCCAAACTGAGGGAAAGTCTCTAAATGCAAAATAAGAATTTATTTTATTATATGGGCAGGAAAATCCAACATCTAGTAGGTTAGAAATGAAATAAAAAATTATACTCGTTCCCAGGAAATTTTGAAATACTATAATCTCTCTCCCTCTTTCCTTCTCTTTAAACCCTTTGGGGAGAGTGTGTGAGAGAAAATGTTATGCTTAAGAAAAGTCTTCCTTTTCCTTCAACTTTCTATAATTTTCATGAGGCTTTTGGGGATTAATTTTTCTTTCCTTACTTTTTCCAACAGTGTACTTTGATTCTTGAGGGAAACTGCACTGTCTCTCCACAGTGCCTCCTTAAAGAAAATTGGGAAGATGTTTTCTCCACTGCAGCACGACTGTTCTTTTATCGGGAATAAAATACTACACTGCGGGTGCTGAATTATGAGAGTTAACATCTGCCATCCTAATAAAGAAAATGCAGAATATCTTCCATTGGTTTAGGGGCTTTCATGGGCATATGGAAAGAGCTCAAAATTCTGAACCAATGCTGCAACATGTCTAGACTTCAAAGGCTTCTTGCTTCTGAAAAGGTTAAACAATTTTCCTAGCGAAACCAAGTGTGGGTTGTGAAAGACTCATGTTAAATGAAGAAAATTTTCCCCAAGGGCTATTCATTTGTATCACCAAAAGTCATCAAGTTTCGGTTTCAGTTATTTGTATTTATTTGTAAAAACAAAGATTAAAGTAGAAGAATGAAAACAAAAATCTAATATTGACTGTTATATTCTACAACTATTTTATTTCAGCAATGCATGACAAACTTTTAGTTGAAAACTATTGTTTCTTTATAGTTTGGAATATCTGTGTCCTTGTTTCTAGATAATGATTTGTAATGGGGAAAAATTAGCAAATAGAGAAGTGTTTCCTATTTTTGATTAAGTAAATATATAATTAATACAATTTAATCATATACCAGTAGTTTTTCATTTTAATTACTAACTATTTCCTTCAATTACAGCAGACAAAATAGGTATGTGAGGACACCAAAATAAATGTCAGTTAATTAAATTTGTAAGCAACCACAGTTGTAATTTTACATTCAAAAGTGGAATAAATGTTTTACTTAAATCAGAGAACAGGAATTATATCCAACTTCGATATAAATGTCTTTGAAGCATTTTAAGAAACTCAGTAAAGAGAACTTGAGCATAAAAGAGATTGCTGGATATGTAACTGAAGTTCTCAGAATTCATTTCTTTTCTGATAAGAGCAATTCATCAAACAACATCTAAATACTGGAGGCTCCTTTCAGTGGTTAGTTCCACCACCAAGGAGGGGAATCATTTATTTGTGTGTGGATATGTATAAAAAGCAAAAAGAAACAGAACAACATCAATATAGTCACATACCTATATACAGTACATATCTACCTCTAGTGGTCTTTCTGCTTTTAATGTGCTGTTTTTGTAGTAGTTCTATTGTTTGCTTCTCTTATCGGTTCTATCTATAATTTGTGGGCACAGGTTTTAGTAGAAGACATTGTGTTCCTAAACTTCTTGCAATATGTGAAATACTCATTGTGTACTCAGTCGGTGGAAAGCCACAACTTTTGAGAAGGTTGAATAGATGAGATTTGAATTTAACACATCTGGAATTACTAGTTTGGAAAAGGCTGCTACAATTCAAGAGCTACATAATTTAATCTTGAAATAAGAAGTAGATAATGTGTTTCTGAATCCAAAGAAACCTAAACTATTACATATTTAATTTTTTGCATTCCAAATCAATGTCAAGCTATTTGCACTTTCATAATTTGCTCCTTTTTCTTAATGGTTCAAAATGTTTGATTCAATTTGTAGTCTTCATGTAATCATTCATTAATAGATTAATATCAAAATATTTATCTTAAATTAAGCTTCATCTTAGTTTTCATCTTAAATTAAATTACATATAAAATCTATTTTTACTGTAATTTTACAATTACTCACAATACTCATATTGGGAGTGTTTTCATATTTAGCATGAGTGTATTTATAAATAAACATCTTTTAATCAAGTATAGAAAAGCATTATATTATTATAAGGTAAATAAAGGTGAAACAAACCAAATACGAAATGGTACAATAATTTGGCCAGTTGAAACAAACAGTTTTACTGTTTAACTTCTAGTTACTTGATCTCTTTTCCTCTTGCTGCACTAAACAACTCTATTAATAACCAAAATACAACAAACTAAATAACCATTCTTTGTAATTTAGAAGTAATACTACTGAGAAAAAGACAATCAATGACTTAAGAAAAGTACCTACTATGAAAATCCAATTCCCAGCTAAGCAACTCTTGAAGCAATAATTATTTTTTAAAATTCAACTCTTTAAAGCAGTTTGGTCTCCCACGCTCTGTCTTGGAGTGAGTAAGACAAAATGACACATTCTGAAACTATTCACTAGAGCTCCCATTTGTCTAATAACTAAAGTTAAAATTAAATTAAACTGTCTCTGAAATGTTCAAAACAGGATTCTAAAAGTGAATGCAGTTAAATTCAGAGCAAGCTAACCCAGAAATTGTAATATTCGACAATGGTTTCTTTTTCTCTGTTGCTGAGTTTAGGAAAGGTGACATTTTATCAATTCTCCAATCATTATCTGTTTTTCTTGTGATTATTACAAATGAAAGATTAGCAGTCTGTCAAGGTAAGATAAATGAATGACAAATTTTGTAAGTGTATGCATGTGTTTTGAAGGTGCAAGTTGGAGTACAGAGGGGCTAAGTTACCATAACTATGCATACATTTTATATACTCATGCCTCAAAAATAAAAAAGACAAGCAATGTAATATACACTCCTCTATATTTCTTCACTTCCTCTGCTGCTGATATTAACTATTTAGCTGAAGCCTATTTTTCTTCTGTTACCGATAAGCCAGGGAAACAAAGGATTTATCTATACAATTATAATACAATGAAAATAAATGCTGCATTGCAATCAGTTAAATAAACAGAAGCTAAGTTATGAAGTGTCACTAGCAAAACTATATTCATAAAGTAATAAAATCAACAGTAGTGACTGCAGAGACGAAGTCCCGAAGTTTAAAGTGAAAGCTGGTAATGCCTTTATCTTAATATATTTCTGAGTTTTTCCACTAAACACCTTTTTTTAAACATCTCACATTATTAAAATTGCAAAACACTGTGCAGATGATATAGATTGTTTTGACTCATTTCTTAAAATGTGTACTGCAAATGTGAATGTATTACTTTGCACTTATTGTACACAATTTACCTACCCCATTCTTAGTAAGAACAAAACTCAGCACGACTGCATAATCATTATGTATAAATTGCTCTGCTGTCAAGCTGAAATGTTCCAGAAAAATTTCAATACTTTGAAGTATAAGGAGAAAATAATAAATACCTCTACTATAAACTGCAAATGATTGAAGTTTATTTTTTAAGGCAACATCAATTTCCAATTACAATATTATTCCATTTTTCAAACTACAACTAGGAATAAACTAAATTCAGAACAACTTTATTAATTGCTTATTAGGAATAACAATTTTTTAAAAGTGAAAATACCAGAGATTTCTGAACGCTGTTATATTAATAGATCACATATAAAAATTGATATGTACAAAAATATATGAATACTAGATAATTAGCCTAATTAGGATTAACACTCCCTGATTATTCTTGATCTTACCTAATCTCAAGAGGTTTTACTTCTGAGTAGCAATATTTAGGACTGTACTATTATTCTATGATCCACATGAATTTTTAATAAGTCACATCTGAATATGTTTACAACCAGTATTTTAGATGCATGAAGTATCCCCTATTACATGAGAGAGGAATTTCATTTTTAGATATTGTTTACTATCAAATACAGTTTTTATTTTGGAAGGGAGCAAAGTTGGTCACTTTGAACTGGTTTTAAGTTTTTCTACTATATTCATCTAATCACATAGTTTGATATCAAATTGCTTGATTGGAAAAACAAAATCAGGAGAAATAATTCTAGCTATATGGTCATCAATTAGAATATCCTGGTTTCAATAATAAGCATTATATCAAAGACTGGTTCAAAATAAAGATTAGAGGCAGAGTAAATTAACTAAATTTAGTATCCATTAAAATTACAGCTATCATCACACTGAATTCAATGAAGCTTATATTCAAGTGATTTTATCCCAATCCAGCCCCAAAAGGAGAAAACCATAGTAATAAACTAAGCATTTGCAGAAATGTTACATACAAGCATGTGCACAAACAACTCCAAGGAGACAGTGAGGTTTTTTCTTCAGTCAATTTGTTTAAGATTGCAGTAGACAGTTTGAAAGTATGTATATATAATTCATCTTTTATTTGCTTCTAATAAGTGCATTTGTAGATTTCCTAAACAATCTACAACCTAAACAATCAATTATATTGAGTGTTAATCAGTTAATAGGGGGATATATGAAATGCTTGTGGATATAATAAATATATAATAATATATTTGTTATATTATTATGTAATATAATAAATATAATAAAAAGCAATCTCTTTTCCAATCTCTTTAAAATGCTATCTGACTTCAGTCAACACCCACCCACTGTCCATTCACACTGATACATTCTGAGAAAGATTGAGGATTTGTAGCTAGAACACCATTTCTAAAAATAAAAGCTAACTGCATTATCAAAAAAAGAATTTTTAAAAAAATATATAAAAGCTTTTCTAGTAAGCCAAATTTCATTTCTGCATACATTTGGAAAACAGAGCAGTTGCATGAAGTTATATTGAAGAAGCCTTTTAAAAAGTTCCTTACTCACTTCAGTAGCTTTATAGTAATGTGCTGTACAGACCTTACTCATTCTTTACCACACCAACCCTGTGTGTGGTAGACCACTACTTTTGTCTATTTATTATCTAATAGTAGACAGTGGAGCTACTGTTGAGATGCTAAAGGCCCTATGATGGAAAAAAAAGTTTAAAAAACAGATCTAATAGATAATATACTGTATATTTGGCTATACCAAATATGAATAAGCTGACTATAGAATAAATATTACGAGAATAGAAGCTCGTATTCAGTTTTGCAATGAATGAAAACTCTGGTTGGCAGTTATTTATTATCTATTTATTTATTAGAGCTGATATACTGATTCATTTCAGCATCGGCCAGACTCTGCAAAATTTTGCTCATGAAGGCTCCTCACCTTTCAACCAAGATATCTGAGGCTAACCTGGAAGTCAAGAAAATATAATTTGCTTCTAGCGCAATTTCTGTGAGTAACTTGTTTTTAAATCTGTTGTTGAACAACTGTCAAATAATGCATGGGTTGTCGATCTTTTAATCAAAGATAGCTGAAAACAAAACTGAGAAAAACACCTTGTGGCTTGACTAAATTTCTGTCTTTCAAAAACATTTGTGTTTTAATGAACAGTAGCCTTTAGAGCATACGCTATATGTACCTGACATTTAAAGCGACACACCCAAGTGCCTATATTTATCTTCAGATGAAACCTCACTTCGAGCTCCTGCCAGTTTCAAATTTAGAAAAACCTCCACATTACCCCACTGAAATGAAAAAAGAGAAGGAAAGAGAGCACCCACATGGAGGGGGAAAAAAACGTCCTGTGCAGATCTATTTAATGCAAAAAAAGGCTTGTCAGCTGTTCGGGGTTTTTTTAATTATTTGAAGCAAAGATGTAAAATATTGTTTGTTCTGTAACTGTCGTTTCTGGGAGGTAATATTATATTCAGACAAACAGATGTATCTTCCTTAAGTTGTACCTGCAACAAATAAAGATGGGCTGGGCAGCTGGGACTTTATTGTATTAAAGTAATCTAATCATTTATCCATAAAAAAACAGTGGCACCAGATTAGAGATAAAAATGTTCACATTAGTCTTTGAATTGATAATAATCCAATCTTTTTGCATCAGACTATTTTTCCTTTTTTTTAAAAAAAACAGCTTTCGTAAAAATAATCTGAATCACTGACACATCTCCTTGTTCACCTGGAATTGCAGGGCTAATTTCTTTTGTTGCTAAAAACTTTAGTTTCTAAACTTGTACAACACAGTCCATTTCATAATGCCACACATTGTTAGTTTGGGGAAATTTTTTGCAACCCATTTTATAAAGATATATAAAAGATGCACCCATCCCTCTGTGTACACATGACATTAAAATAATCACTTCACCTCAATGATCTAAAATATATACCACAAATACACACTATGGATAATGGACTGCTTTCAGCTTATCTGGAATATAATTTGTCTTATCACAAACTCTAAGATGTCATAATTTTAGGACTTATCCACAGTTCTTAAGTAACATAGCCTCATATAATATTACAAATGCAACTATTACATTATTACAAATATTATATTACGTTCTAGATCAGGGCTTTTCAACCTTTTCACTAATTGTACCACTTTTAGGATAAGGCAATATCCAAGTACCACCAGTCGCCTAGCAAAGTGTGAAAAACTTGATGACCAAAAAAATAGGAACAAAATGATAAAGTACAGGCAGTCCTTGACTTACAACAGTTCGCTTAGTGACTGTTCAAAGTTACAACGGCACTGAAAAAAGTGACTTATGACCATTTTTCACACTTATGACCATTGCAGCATCCCCAGGGTCACGTGATTTACATTCGGATGCTTGGCAACTGATTCATATTTCTGATAGTCACAGTGTCCCAGGGTCATGTGATCCTCCTTTGCAACCTTTTGACAAGCGAAGTCAATGGCTGGGAGGTGCTTGTGGGGGGGGGAAGGCTGTGGGGAGGATCCAGGGGTCTCCACTGGAGGGGGGTGGGACTGGGGTGGGCACCAGGGCATGGTCCATCAGAGGAGCCTCACCGTCCCTCTTGGGCTGCGTGGAGGACTCCCAGACGGTGGGAGCCCTGGGCAGTGGAGGGCAAGCACGCAGCCCGGCCCTCAAGCTCCCGGGACACCAGGACCCTGCAGCTCAACCCAGTCTAGCCCCACTTTCCTGAGGGGGCGCTGGCTGCACTTACCTCCTTGAGGCTGCTGCTCCTGCTGTGCTCACTCTCCTTGGCCAGGTTGCTCATGGTGGGTGCAGGGGGACAAAGTGCGTGGGTCAAAGGGAGGCCCACTCCCTCTCCATGCGAGGAGACTTGGCTTTGTAACCAAAGCATCCTTTGCAATAGGATGGGAGACCACCAGGTTAGGCCAGGACGAAGGGGCAAGGGGATGGCAAAAGGGCAGCAGGGCTACTCGTGGCCAAGCGCTAAGGAAGAGAATTCCCTCAGAGCATCCTTTCTTCTCATTATAATCTTCCTTCCTTCCTTCCTTCCTTCCTTCCTTCCTTCTTCCCTTTTCTTTTTTTCTTCCCTCTTCGTTCTCCTTTCTTTTTTCTTCTTTTTCTTTCCTTGCTCTCTTCCCCTCTTTCTTTCTTTTTCTTTCCCTTTCTCCTTTCCTGTCCCTTCTTGGATGTTCAAATGCAAAAGGGGAAACTTCTGGAAGCACCAATCAGCTGGAGCCTGGTGCTGATACTGGCGCTTCTGCCGAGCCCCGACAGCCCTGCAGCTCCAGCTGTCTCTCCCTCAGGCTTGTGCAGCACGTCGCCACTTTAGCTCATTCCTCTCTGCCCCACTACCACTTCCCTAGGACAGTCGGATACCACCTGCCAGGTGCCAAAGTACCAGTTGTGGTATGCGTACCATCGGTTGAAAAGCCCTGTTCTAGATGCCTGCCATTAGGAAGGGATGGATCAGGCTATTTTTGCGTATGCCATCCATAAAACTATTTTTTTTTAAAATCAGGCCAAAAATTACATTTAAATAATATATTTAATGCATTTTCTCATAGAGCTCTAGACATATTTACTTCCAGACCATGCATTTTAAAATATATCTTCTCCAATGCATGTTTGTTATCTTTTAGGGGGGGAAACCTATACCTTAAAGTTCACAGAAAGGTCTAAACTTAAGAAAAATGGCATTCTGATTTGCTCTATTAATCCAGGAGGTACCAATTAGGCCAGTTTTCCTCACTGAAAACTTAATAAAATTATACCAACCATCTTTAAACATTCCAAGCAGATATAACAGGATAAAAGAGAGAAAACATGATGACATTCTAAAATATAGCATATATACTAAATTCAAACACATTTAATAAGAACTTAGAAAATTAATATTCTTAGTTATCAGTAAAAAGGATAATTGAGGCAATGCCTTAAAATGTAAAATGAAATATATATCTCTTCTAAAAACCCACTTAGAAAAAAATATAACATCTCCCTTGGACAAATAAACAATGATAATTTTGTATATGCAGTTTTGGAATGGTGCTCCCATTATCCTTCTGTAAGCTTTAGTGTAGGACAAAAAGGATGTAGATCAAATCTATTTTGGAAAGTGAAATGTTATTTCTCCTAAATAATGTTTTGACCTTTGCTCAGTAGAATTAGTTATAAATCCCATAAAAGAAACAAGTAAAGAATAAATACTTTTCAGTGGCATTTGCTCTGGGTACTAATATTCTCTGTGTACAAAAAAAGTTTCTGATACGAAGCATTGTGGGTGTAAAGGATCAAATTAGACACAGAGTCATTTGCACAATTAGCAAAAGCTTGGATGGGCCTCTAAATAGATAAGCCACCCAGAATTGCTTGACTGAGAGATGGGCGACATAAATTTAATCATATGTGGGAGGGGGAGCTTCTACTCATTCCATCAGTTATGTGAGTGAAATTATCTAATTTGGCTTATAAATAAACTAAATAAATAAAGTTTAAGATTGGGATAGTTAACTAGAGGCATATGCATACCTGAAACCATGATTGCAGTCCCTGAAACTACAAGTTTACAGATCTTGGAATCTAGAATAATAACAAACTAATAAATGTATGCGCCCTACCCCTTGATAAATTTATGGACATGGCATTATCAGAATAAAGGTTTTAATATACTGCCACAAGATTAAGTATATAGTCATACTAGCTAATATTTTTGCTAACCCTGCATATTTTTTCAGACAACTAAAGAATATCTCCAAAGTAAGAAGCTTTACAAACATTGAGATTTGCTTTGAGATTATGCATGGGATCTGTTGGGGACTTCTGGTATACATCATCTGTTGCTGTCGTTTTTAAATATTAAAAATCTGCTAGCCAATCCAGTGAGCGGCACATTTTTGGTTGATTAGTCTAACAATTAAACCTCTAGGCTCAATGTTTAAGAACAAAATGATTAGGCATGTCTTGCCACACCCCCTTATGTATGATAATTTTCTTTTCTCACCTTATCAATAAACTGTCCTATTTTCTCTTTCCTTTGTGGAATTCCAAATCTCTACAACTTCTATCCCAATCTGAAGAATAGCTGAAAGATTATTAACATGAAAAAATTATGTGGGAGGGATGTGTGATTTTGAAAGGCAGTGGTATAAACACTGCCTTACTGAATGGGGAGTTAAAACAAAGAGGTCTGAGGACAGCTAGTAAATTTCAGTGTCCTAAAAACTTTTAGCAATGCAGTAAAGTTTCTTTCATAGGCACTTTTATTGTCTACTAGAAAGATCTGGAATGCTTGTTAACATATTCCCTCATGTGTTTCCTCACCGAATTCTAATTGTTCCAAAATGTATTCATTTTCTTTCATCCATGTTTTGGCAACCTTTTGCTGAGATATATGACAGTATATAAAACAGAAGTACAACCTTTAGGAATCTCTCCCCCCCCCCTCCGCCTTGCAATCCACTGGGGATTCTGAGAAACCCCATTCTGTCATCTACCACAAACATTCGGTTTCTGCTTAGACCTAACTCTTTGAAGAAGCGAATGCTGATCTTCGCATGGATTCGCACTGCAGCTGATTAACATTGCACTTCAGAGGCAGTTTAATGAATTCATCTCATTAAAGCAAGTGTGTTTGGGGGCTGGTTGACTTTTCCTAAAATGTCTTATGATTTATGTAGCAGCAAATTATACAATGATAAATGTGCCACAGTAAAGAGGTGGTGTATCTCCCCCAGTAAAATTCACTTTTTTTTAATACCAAGTTTTGTGTATGTATTACTGCAGTTTCTTTCTTAAGTGGTAGAAAGTTCTCAGCATAAAGTTTGTGCATTATAATTATTACTACTGCATATTCACTTACAATATCTTAAGTGTTCTGAGGCTCCTCAAAAATACTCAGAATACTAAGGCAATACAAAGCACCATAAAAGGATGGTAAACCATCAATTCTGATGAAAAGTCAAAAATATCAAGTTCACTGCATCTTACAAAATCAGTCTAGTACAAATTCAACTTCACACAGAAAAAAAAAATCAATGACTGACAGAGCTATCTAGCGTTCCAAAAACAAAGCTGGCAACAAAGTTTAAGGCAGCAAATTAGCAGACTTAAAAGAGGAAGCAGCAGCTTGCAATATAAAACACCACACTGTGTGGCCTGGGAGGGAAATCATGGGAGTTGTTGCTGGTGATTGCTTGAGAAGGCTGCTGTAACTTATTGTTAGAAGTGGGAGAAAGGCTAGGTTGTTGTCAGAGACAATTAAGTATACAATAATAATCCTGACATTTACTATAAACCATGTCAATTTGGTGGTCTTTATCTGCCAACTTGGGGTCATTTTCATTCTTTGTTTTAATGTTGTGCACAGGCTGGTGTTCTAGAGTAAAACAATGGTCCTACACACTTTCCTTTCTTCAATGTGCTTTGGGGCCCAGACTGACTGCAAGACATTCAGAACAAGGAAGAGGATGATGGAACAGGGTGTTTTGCTTTCTAGGTGAACACAAATCACTTGAAAAAAAGAGGAGGGGGAGAAATGGTGGAAAGTGGAAGAAAAAAAATCCCAAAAGAGGAGGAGTTGTATGTCAGCAGTTGTATGTTTTCTTGAATTTTGCCTGGTTTCAGGCAGGGGATATTCTATATAGCTCGGGTGTGGAAGCTCTGTGTACTGAAGCTTTGTGTACTGGGCATGGTTTGTCTACTTTTTGTGTGAGTTTTAGAAAGGAAGCATGGAGGTATAACTGTCTGGGCTTTGGAGAGTATCTCAAAATTCTGTGTTCCCTGGTGTGATTCTGTGTGTGCTATTAAAGGTTGTGTTTTTGTGTATTTTTTATAAGAATGGATGTTTTTTTCCCTCAACTTTTTGAAGGGGGGCAGTTCATGGATGTATTTTTTCATCTCATACGTCTATGTGCCTAGAAGAAATTTATTTTGTTTGCTTCCTTCCTCTTTTTGTGCATTTTTCCCTTCTAGAAGATTCCCAGGGATTTGGGGTAGAATGTCCTTGGTATGTCTATATGTGCTTCCCCAGCTCATAAAAAGAAATGTGGGGAGGTGTTTTTCATGTTTTGGGAATAAGTGATATGTTTCTGTAAGTATCAGCAAAAAATGTTTTTTTAAAATGGCTAATTGGTTGAGCAGAGTGAGGTCAAATCTGTGACCTGGCATTTGGAACACAAAGCCCATCTCCACCTTGTACCATTTTACTAGTCAGGCGTCATGGCTGGCAGCCACTTTTGAAGTTGCCACAATAGTTTCTCAAATTATATATTTGTTCATGGGGTCTAAAAGATGTGGATATGTGAATTATAGAAACACTAATGCGAGCTGTTCCAAATGGTAAAGTTTACCTGTTTTCTATTTTAATATGAATTCTGTATTTAAAAGTCCAAAGTGTCCTCAAACATTCAGATTGTGGAATGTCTGTTGGGAGAGAAGCGGCATTTCCAAGGCAAGGAGGAAGGCAGAAGTTTGTTCAGCTAAAGCTATTTAAAGGAACTTTCTCATACATGCTTCTTTTCACAGCTTCTATGTGGTTGACTTGAAGTATCTTTGTGGCAGATAATCCAGCAAAGGAATAACCAAGATGAATAGCTACAACACACCCTCAACCACTTATAGTCAAGAGTTATTTGTATGCTGTGACAATGCCACTACTGGAGTAAAGTGCAGATTTTAACTCCTGGATTCACTCTTTAAAAAAAACAAGTTTCTAGGTCTTGTGGCTGAATTAATATACATTTGAAAGATTGTCGAAATGATTGTCGAAATATCCAAAGTCAAAGAGATGCATGAATAAAATTCCCATTGAAGAATGAGGAGATTCTCTGCTTTGATTCATAGCTCTTATTTCTTCACCATGGCTACCAAATTCAGAAAAAAGTAATGCAAAAATAATGACAAAAATATAGAATGCCTAGAAAACAAATTTTTTTGCAGCATGCACACAAACACATGTAATTCTTGTACAAATTAAATGAATCCTAGAACTCCATTCCAGGATGTGTATAGTTACAGAGTCATTCCTCTGATTCACTTTATGCAAGTTCCAGGGCATCTACGTTTACCATGCTAAAAATATCTATATATTTCAACTAATCTATAGGAATAATCAGTTCAAAACTGACAATAAAGGATCAGAAAACAAAGACCAACAGAACATTGCACTAGCACAGTGTATAGGCCTCAAAAACAGATTCTTTTGCTTAGCATACTCCAAATAAAAATTGTTTAGTGAAGAAAACCTAAACTGTAAAGACCAAAATAGAAACCTTAATATGGTCTCTTTAATTCTAAGGCATCAATAAGTCATTGCAATGATGTGCCATCAAGTTGGGGTTGACCCATAGCAACCACACAGAATTTCTTCAGGAGTATTTATTTCCAATCCGGTCTTTCAGGTTTTCCAGCGGTGCACCTATCACTGCTGATGGGATTAAGATTAAAATGGCTTACAATAAATCTATATCGCTGTCATAAGATTCCTTTCCACTCTTGTAAACATTCTGTTATGAATTGTTGCACCCTTCTAATTGCCTCAATACATATCCTTCTTGCCTTAGAAGAAAAGAAAATGGAAATATTTTGTTGTTGTTTACAATGTTCTTGACAAGAAAACACAAAAGGTCATCCATACAATAATATACAAGACAGCTAATACCCGTATCTGTGAAGCATGAACCTTAAAAGTATCAGTGATTTAGCATTTTCAGGGTGGTTTTTCATCCCAAATAATCAGCTGATTTTCTTAACAAACACATGCTGAATAATATAGATTCTCTTAACCACAAAGGAGAGGGGGGGACTTTACAGAGAAAATTAGAAGGAAAACACAATGATCATACTTGAAGAAATAGTAGAAGAAAATTCCCTTTTACAGAAAGTTGTCAGGTTGCACATTTCTTTTGTAAATTCATAACTGGTGCAACTGCATTTATTGCTTCAATCATCTTCTCTCCTGGTGAAGAGCATGAAAGAGGGGAGCACAAATAACAGGATGGAGTAGGATGCAGGAAAAAACCCACCACTTTCTACAGCACAGCCACTAATATGAAGTTACATGTGGAATATCTGAGTAGCACCCTCTTAATTCTGTTACTATTAACTAAGAACTATGAATGCAAAACGATTTTCTTGAGAAAAGACGGGAGATTGCAAATGGTAAGAAGGCAATATATAGCACTCCTGTGAATTTTATCAAGGTAGCAGAACTATGCAATGAAAGTTTCATCTGGAAATATCTCTATTCACCCCTATTTCTTTTGTTTTATAAAACAACCATAAAACAAACTACCGTATTTCCACTCTTCCAAGAAAGCAGTATGTTGTGGAAAAGGCGTATATGGGAAGTGTATTTGATATAATTCACTCCAAGACAGAGAGCAACAGCTCTACAGTGTAAGTTGATTATTATCACAGTGCATGTTTATTTTCTCCTCAAGCTACAAATCATTCTGAGCTATATACAGGCAATCCCTGAGTTGCGAAAAATGTTCCCTTAGCAAACATTTGAAGTTATGCGATAAGCGCCCACTAGTGCTTATGAGCAAGTCCCGAAATTACGAATGTTGCTACATCACAGCAGTTGTTCACCCTTACGAATGACCGCAGTGGCACTGCAACATTCACCCTGGTTATTCCCTCCCTCCCCCCCGCCTCGGTCTCCCTAGGCACTAAGCCTTCAATACTCAACTTGTGAAGATTGAGATCCTTTGCTTTCTTGGCTACTCTGGGCATTCGCAGAGAATGGACGCCCAAAGTAATGCAAGATCAGTGGGGTGAAATCTTACACTACTGATCTCGTGTGATCTCATGGTACTTTAGGTCTCTGTTCTCTGCAACAGAGAACAGAACCAAAGCTGGGGGACGCTTCCGCGTTCCTCTGGAGGCTGGATCCGGGCATTGGAGGCCTTTTCTAGGCCACTACCACCTGGATCTGAGGCCAGCGGATATTTCCACGGCCCTCTGGACACCCAATTCAGGTGCCGGAGGCCTTCTGCTGCCCGGAAACAGGCCTCTGGAGGAACACAGAAGCGTCCTCCAGCCTAAGATCCAGGTGGCAGTGGCCTGGAAAAAGGCTTCCAACACTCCGATTGGGCCTCCGGAGGGCAGCGGAAGCATCTCCTGGCCTCAGATCCAGGCAGCAGCAGCCTGGAAAAGACCTCTGATGCCCAGATCAGGTCTCCAAAGGCACATGGAAGCCTCCCCCGGCCTCAGATCTGGGCGATAGCAGGAACTGCGGCAGAGAGGAGACAGATATTTTCAAGGTGAGTTCGGCACAGCAGGAAGGGAGAAGGAAGCATGAAGTATCTTAGTGGGTTGGGGAGGCCTAGGAGGCCTGTTCCATCACTAGGCTCTGCATGGCCTTCCCCACCCTGACATACCTCATGTTCACTTAACAAGCCACATGCGTCTTAACGAGCAAGGAGTGATCTTGTTCGAGGTACGAGATTCACTCCCACAAGTTTTTGAGTTACGAATGCAATGGACAGGCTTGTATGTACTATGCCGTTAGCATCTTTCTATATTCTCAAACGTGATACTGATACTTGTATCTTCATATATTTTAAAACAAATAAAGAGAAAGGGATGAGCAATTACATCCCATCTCAATACATGATGTAAGACATTTAGTTCAAAACAATAAAAATAACTTATAATTTAAGATTATACTTTAATGCAAAATAAGAAAAAGTTATTTTAGCACAATAGTAAAATTATGCTTAAAATGTTTGGTCATATTTATACTTTTGCCCTGAGTATTAGTTAGATAAGAGGCCATCTGGAAATATCAGGCACTAGACTACTAGGGAAGTAAAGAAAACCAAAACCAAACTATGGAGACAAACAACTCCTGCATGATTGCCAAAAAAACTTACTCTGAAGGAGATGAGCTTCACACTCAGGCAACACATACTGCAGATATAGCAACAGCAATAACATTTAGACTTATGTACTGCCCCATAGTGCTTTACAGAACTCTCTGGGCGGTTTACAATGTCAGCATTATTTGCATATTGCCCCCAGCAATCTGGATCCTCGTTTACCAACCTCAGAAGGATAGAAGGCTGAATCAACCTTGAACCCCACCAGGATCGAATTCTGGGCTGTGGGCAGAGTTTGCCTGCAATACTGCACTTAATTACTATGCCACCAGAACTCCTGAGTATCAGATATACTCTGATTGACAGAAGCACATATATGAAGAAAGAGAATTTCATGATAAGAACCATCTTTCTAGATGAGTCCAAGGCTGAACAAAAGTCTAGCATTTTTGTTCCTTACAGTGATCAACCAAATGATTTTAGTGCACAGAAAAGCAGAAGGTAGGGATATGCTATCACCCACCACTGTTTCTCAGTACCCAGTATGTGAAGGCAGGCTGCCCACCTGTGAGAAGATTTGAGTCCCAGGATTGGGACCCCCTGATAGACTTGCAGATGATGGCATCTCTAATGTTATGCAAGTTTTTGAGGGGGATATAAGGGATATAGGCCACATGATCGGGAAGGTTTTAATTTGTTTGAGCAATGTGGTGGAACTAAGGTAACATACGACCAACAATCTTTGCTAGCATGGCAAGTTTCTAGCTGTTTCGGAACTGTTGGTGAGACCGTTAAAAGTCATTGGCACTGTTTGAAATCCCCTCCCTCAGACCGGTACGCTCCCACAGAGTGGGCCTCCTCAGGGTGCCGTTGGCCAAGCAATGTCGGCTGGCGACCCCCAGGGGGAGGGCCTTCTCTGTGGGTGCCCCTACCCTCTGGAACGAACTACCCCCCGAGATCCGGATGATTCCGGATCTTCTTGCTTTCCGTCGCGCCCTCAAGACATGGCTCTTCC